>NW_010305794.1:0-14245 GCF_000700745.2 Antrostomus carolinensis
CGCCTTCCTCTGAGGTGGGTTTGTGGCCAAGAGACATCACAGCAGGTGTCTGTAACGACTTGTGCTGTGCCTCACAGGATGGGTACGGATGGTAAACAGTAAATGAAATGGGAAGGGGAGGAGTGATACAGACTGTTAGTGTAACAGGGGAAAAAGGACCTGCACACAAACATACTGTGGAGAGTGAACTATGCAGGGAACCAGCTCTAAACTCTTCAAGAATTTGAGTCAGAAATGTTGTGGTGTACATAAACTCAATTATACCAAACCTGCTCTGATTTATCGACTAGACTGTAGCATTGCTGGTATAGTTCCTCCCCTTCTTTTGCTTATTCAGTCTTTGAGCAGAGGAGCATAGTTAGTTAGGAGTTCTTCTTTATCCCTGTATTGAGCTGATTGCAAAGACACAAATTGTACCCCACCTTGAAGCTGTGCCCTTCCTTCTGCTTTAGAGGCTTGTTGAGGCGAATGTGCTGTTCCTGTCAGATCTTTGCCAGCAGGCTGCAGGGTGCGTGCATCCTGGGTTGCCATGGAGAGCTGCGCAGCCATCTCAGAATTTAGAAGAACATGCTGAGTCTTGCATCTCAAAATGATCAGTTAAGAGATTCCAGGCCCTCCTTAAATTTTGTTTGAAAGCTTTATACCTTTTGTTTAAGTCATAATTTTATTAGAGCTGAAAATGTCAGCCAGAAGGTCATCTTCACGATGCAGTCCTCCTGAATTCTTTACTTATTGTATTTTCATTGTGTGTTTAAACTAATTTGTAGGCCTGTACCAGTGTTCCTTCTTACTCATTCTATTAATGGTTACCTAGACTTCTGAACTCTGGTTATGCATCCCTCTTTGGAGGGAAGGACTTTATACTTTCAGTTATTTCCGTGTAAAGCTGAGACAAAACTTACCTGAAACTTAAGACAGTTATTGGACTAGAAGAAAACTATGTGGGTCTTGTCTTTTTGAAAAAGTATTGATACACATCTTACTGTTTTGTTCTTGTGCTCTCATTGTTACTTGGCTTAACTTTTTTTTTTTTCTTTTATTTTTCATGAGGTATTTAGAGACAACAGTTCTTTATCCTCTTAGACTTTCTTTTGGTAGTTAGCAAGCTAGTATCTTCTAGTATGAATGTTGAGTAAAAGCATTGCAAAAAAGATAGAAAACTTGTTTATTTTGGCATGTTGCAGAGGAGAACAACACAATTTTGAAAATGAGTCTAACCTCCTACACCTTGTCAGGGTGGGGATTTATTCTTATTTTGCTAGAACTCCTTCTAATGTCAGTTTTCAGCCTTCTCTTGTCAACAAATGTCAGCAGACCACTTTCCTAAACCAGTGTTCTTCTGCTCCCCATGTACAATATGATTTGGAAAGCAGATTGGCTGCTCATTGGTTAGGAAGGAAACATTTCATTAAGAAAAGGGTGATTTTTTCCTAAAAATAAATGCTATCTGTCTGTAGTTTTAACTATTGAACATGTGGGGAGTTTTTCTTGTTTTAGGCAGTTTATCTGTATCCTTCTGTTTTGCTTAAAACAAGGTCATTTTTCGTTTCTCTTGGTTTTCCACTTTTTAAATTTAATAGCAGAGACATTTTTACTTTTCTCTTTTTGTCGTTCAGTTTTTTTGCAGCATTGTGTGTGGTCAGTTTCACTTTCCACAATTCAGTCATTCCTGCCCAGATCTGGTAACTATGGGTTTGGTTTTAGTATTCTTTAAGGTTCACATATTAATGAAATTGTTTATATTTAAGGAGTAAGTTTGATCTTACAAGTTTTTGAAAGATTAACCTGTTATTGCTATTACTATTCCTGTGAATGAAAGAATAGAGAGATACCAGGCGAAGAAAAAAAACCCTTAACTTTTATTTAGGCATTTAATAGCAAATCAGCTGTACAAATAATTACATTTTTTAAAAAAAAGAAGTATTATTTTGTGGAAGACCACTGTGTTAGGAATGTAAAATACAGGAAAAAGAGAAGTGGAAAAACTGATAAGAGATGGTCTGAAACATGTAGTATTGAGCAGATGATTAATGTCAAGCTGCCTCTTGGAGCTCAAATTTAATATGATTCTTGCTCATATAATAAAACTTTTGTGCATTACAAACCTTTTACTAACAGGAAGGGAAAAAATTCATGCAGATGAGTTACAGGGAATATAAACCATACCTCATCTACAAAGAAGCCTCTAAATCTTTTTTATTTCTTTACTATTTGTTTACTACATTTTTTTTCCTACCATCATCATGCTGGTATACTGTTAAGAATTTTGTTCCTTCCATGCAATACTTTGGAGCCTGTACCTTACATAGTGATCACTGGTTTATTTGAGGACAGGATAGGCTATTGTGACCAGTTGTATTTCTGTGATAGTGTGTATATAGAGTGGATAAATCTGTGGGCAGTGGGGGCAAAATGGAGTCTAGTTCAGTATTCATCCCACAGACTGAGGCAAATGCATTATCTGGCTTCTGAATAGATTTGTTAGAATAAATATGCAAATCAATTTACAACTTGGCACCTCTACAACTACTGTTTTCCTTAAATCTACATAGGTGGTGTGCCATAAATAAGCTGTACTTGTGCCTATAGGAGGCAAACGATAAGAAAAAACCCCACGTGTTCTTCTCACTGTAGTGTATGCTCATCCTGCACTGTTACAGTTTTTACTGGTTGTAGCTGTATGTTGTTCAGCTGCAGACTTGTAACTGAGAAGACAGTTAATACTTGAGAATTGAGAGGCACAGCTAATGCACCAGGCAATGCCACTGGCAGTAAACTATCATGGATCATTTTGGTTGTGTAATGCAGCTTCTGTGAGAGCTACATCGGCTCCTTTCAGGATGAAAACTTGCTGGAGTGGTAGTGAGTTCTTTATGCTGAATGCCTCCTTAATCTCTGAGAAAATTTCTCTCTAGGAAATTTGATACAGCAGCTATCTTGCTTCACTTCAATGCTGTTGTGTT
Source organism: Antrostomus carolinensis (assembly GCF_000700745.2). Taxonomy (NCBI): domain Eukaryota; kingdom Metazoa; phylum Chordata; class Aves; order Caprimulgiformes; family Caprimulgidae; genus Antrostomus; species Antrostomus carolinensis. Next base: position 2,964 of record NW_010305794.1, read on the forward strand.
TTACTGTCTGTGATTCTAATGATTTTTTTTTTTAAATTTAATTTATGAAATCTTAAGATTCATTTTCCCCCTTCTCTCTAAGATCTGTGCAATCTGTCTGTCTTCTTCCTTTTGTTTACCAGAAGCTCTTTTTCAGAGGTGTTAAGGCCAAGAAGGAGCTAAGTGGAACATTTTATTGGAGAGATTTGTGATCAACTTGCTCAATGAGCTTAAGTACAAATAGTCAACGTTTTGTGCTGAGCTTTTCCCATCTGGTGTTCCTGCACATTGTATAACATGCTCCATTTCTCAAACTGAAGGTACTTGAGTAAATGTCTCGTTGGCTGGGAGAGGCCTGTGATCCAGTATATCTTAATTTGTGTGGTGAGATTGTCCCTAATAAGCAGATGGAACGACGTTCAAATTTACATTCAGAACTTCGTAACAAAGCTCTTCCTGATTTTGTTGTAATCCAATTTAAACTCAGGCTCAGAATAAAAGGATGACAAGTTATTACTTTGTTGTGAACTGTCCATTTTGGCATTTAAGCACTTAAAAATTACAAATCTCATCTCTGGTTGTGGGATGCTTGGAAAGAAGGCAGCACAATATTTGTTTTCAATCTATGAATACGTAAAAACTTAGAACTCGTTCTGATAAAAAAACAAAAATGAAGGAATCCTAACATCTTGATGTATCAAGTATGTGAAAAATTATCACCTGTTCTGACTTTGCTAATTTTTTAAGGCAAAGGGAGGATCTTATTGTACTATTTTCTTGTATCTGAAATCTTAACTGTTGTATTTAGAATTAATTTTCAGTTGCCTGATTAGTTTTATTATGGAGATATTGGTTATATTCTACTGGCACTTCATGTTCTCTTCCTTTCTTATTTTGTCATAGTGTGGGATTGCCTTATTCAGGATTTAAATAGATGGCTTACAGGAGTATACTTATAATAAAAGTGCTTGTGGTTACTTGTGTTAGCTACACCCAGTTCTTTCAGCTTGCACACTAGACAGTAATTACGTACATCAAGTGTCAAGCTGATTTCCAGCTAAACACTGATTCTCTTTGAGAAAGGATGTTCTCTTCTGAAAAGATGCTGTGTGACAGAGGCACTGAGAGGTCTGCCTTTGCATCATTGCACACTGACATTTAATATGCTCAGATATCACTCAAATACGTGCATTTGTTGCTTCTTTGCTGTTCTGCTTAGTGTAAGCGTGTGTGCTAGCTGTGTTTGGTTCTGTCTACAATACATTCTAAGACTGTAGTCACTCCATGGCCTGCATCATTGCCAGAAGCCTTAAATATTTCTATTTCCAAACCTATACTATACCTTTTACTATGCCTACTAGGGCACAGTAAACAATGTACTAGTTTAGTATCTAAAATTAACTAGAGTTAACACAGTAAACTACAGTTAATAAGGTTGGCCTGGAACTATGAGAGTACTCTGAATATACTAGCAATGAGGGTATATGTTTTTTGTCACTTACATACTGTGGTGTTCTGCTAAGTTTCTGGCATCTCTTTCTGCTCTTAATCTATTATTCCATTTTAGAGAATGTATTTACATTTCAATCTGATTGCTGGGTGAAAACAGGGTGTTTAGTGTGATTAGAGATACCAGATTTTGGCCAGAAATTTGAATGTTCTGTAAGTGAAAGTTTTAAGTTTTTCTTTAGTTTTTGGTATGATACACGTTTCTCTTGTTGCATAGTGTATATGCATTTTTTTTATCTACTGCTTGGGTGTTTCATATGAAATGAAAATAACCTGTAAGAATGCAGATGAGCTTCTTTCTGAGTCAGAGAAGGAAGATGCTTCTGGATTCAGTTATCATGGTTGGTTGGAATAGTTTTTTTATGATCTGGCAGAAATAACTTGTGTCATTAAGACTGTTTGTGTTTTAGGGTTTGTGGTTGTGAGTAATACGGAAAATAATGCTAGGCAATGCTTGCTTGTTAAAGGAGGCGTTTGCACAGGCCTTTAACAGCAGAAGGCCTGTGAAATGAACAAAGAGGATACACAGAGTTTAAATGACTTGCCATGTTGCAGACCTTTAGCATTATGTAAAGCTCCAGACACGTTAAACTATGTACTCCAAAAACAGAAGGAAAAGGACCTCCTAATCTAGAGAATAAGTGGAAGGTATGTACAGGTAATGCTAAAGGGCTTGTAGAAATGCTCCTAGGCTTTTGTTTGCCTTTAACAGAATGTTGTATGAGCCAGGGCACCTGGTCTTGCTATGCCAGAGAGAAATGTGAGTGCAGAGAGAATCAAGAGGCATTTAGCCTACATGAGAGGGCACAGAGGAAGCGAACCTGCTCTTACATGTATTTAGAACCTGTCATGCAGCAGCATCCATTTGCTTTAGGTAATCAAAGAAATAAAGACCACAAACAAACAATGTTTTTAGGATCATAAATATCCCCACTGTTACCGTGGCTGTCATAATGCAGGACCATATTAGCAATTAGATAATAAATGTTGGACTCTGCTCTGGAGCCGAGTTCCTCTAGCGCTGAATTGAAGTCCATGCTACCTGCCCCTATGAAAAGTCCCTCCCCAGCTTTCTTGTAGCCCTGTCCCTTTCTTGTAGCTTTGATTCATCAAAGGTAGTTAGCTAGCGTTGCATTGGTCAGTTCTGGTAATAAAATGCTGTCTAGCCTAATGTGGTGAGTTAAATTTTTTTTATTCTCTTTCCAGCAAGGAGCTGATGGCTTCATATATCAAAGGTAGCTCTGTTCACATGGTTTGGGTAAAGGAGAGGAAACTTCATATTCCTTCTTCTATCAGTAACCTATAAATTAAATTCCAGGCTTGTGGAGCAGTGGGTTGGTGGTATTCCTGTTTTGTTGAAAGAACATCATGTGTGGCCCAAATCCCATACAACCCCCACTCCTTCCACCCATTTTAGGATTGTCTGCAATATTCACTAGTGTGTCTGAGTTAGCATGGTAAATATAATCAGGCTGGAGGAGGAAGCATCTGAATCAAGAATATTAGATAGTGGTAGTAATGTATTTGCAACTTGTCTGATAGCATAGGCTCTGTTAGGCTGGGTCTTTCCCATGCTCTGTAGAGATTACCAGCTCTGCAGAACCTGCTCTGTCAGACTCCCAGCTACCAGGAGTGTCTGGGGTAGTCGTTTATGAGCCTCAGCTTTCAGTTCTGTCCTTTAGGTGCAGCCTGTTAATGTCTGTGTGTGAGCTGCACTTGGCTTGTGTGCTGGAAAGTATGCTTATAAGTATGTTTAAAAGAAGCCTTGTGATTTGATCTGGGGGTGTCTGCTCCATATATAAATCCATGAGGAGAAAAAGGCAGGATTTGAGAGCAAGTGTTGCTCTGTGTCATCATTGACCCTGAATAAAACCCCAAATTCCCTTCATCAGCGAAGGTGGTTTCTATGTGCTGTCAGCTAATCAGCTGCTGAACTTCTGTCACAAGTGGTGCAGAGAGTTTAAAATTAAGCTTCCAAGAGTAACCCCACTTGTCTTAGTACAGTGTTTCCTGTGTCTGCATGGTCCACTCTCAAGACTAGTCGCTTACAGTGTACTGTGCTCAAGGTTTGGAGAAAATAGCTTGTTCCCAGCCTGACACACAGTAAGGTTTGTTCACAGGGGAATATTTATTACTACAGAAATGCTAATGATGATGCTGTTTACTATGTAAATACAATATTAAATTCAATAGAGAATTTTAAACTTTTTTTTTTCCTTGTTCTAGGCTCATTTGTTAATTCAAGTGAATTTTAAAAATATCCTTGGACAGCTTTGAACACGGAAATTATGGTTTGTCTAGTTCTGAGTGTTCCTTGTTATAGTATTTGTGATTATATGCTGGTTTGTATTTTGAAGGTCTGGAGCCAAACTAATCTCTACTTTTCAGTAATAGAATTGTCAGTATATTATTGTTGTTGTTTAGTCTGTCTCTTTCTCCATAGGGTATGCAAAACTCTCTTATTTTTAGATAATCCAGTTCAAGCTTCTTTTCCTTTTTTTCCACCCATGCTATAGCCTCTTCCTGAAAGGAAATTCAGACTTAGTTCACCATTGGGAAATTTGCCTTAACGTCGAAACAACAAATCTTTGTAGCTGGTTTTTCTAAGGAAATGCAATTTGTGCAATTGGTCTGCCTCTGTCTGTACTTTCCTCTGGTAGCTTTTGAATCTCTCAGTCAGTGATGACTTCATTTGGCAGATGCTCCTTTCCTTTGTGCAAAATAGCAGATGGGTAGAGAAAGCATTACTTGGTAGTCTCCTTTAGGGAAAGGCAGAAAGAATTGAAGTGTTAGATACTGTGTTTGTCAGCCCCCAAGTGACCAGTCAGCATATGTCAGGCAGACATGTACCTGTAGATAAGCCAAGCAATACTTCTGATCATCTGACAAACTCCCAGACAGAAGGTTGGGAAGGAGCTAATGAAGCTGCAGAAAATTTAAAGAGATGCAGGGGAAAAAACTGTCTGCCTTTACAACTATATTGTGATTATTGGTTCTGTGTACTGCTAATAAATAGCAGTATCAGCTTTCTGTTGCTTGCAGGTTCATTTTCACTTGTGTGGAAATGCGGTATTCTGTCAAAAGTTAAAATGAAGGGACCTAGCGTGGCCATTCAGTGTACCTAAGAACTGCAAACTGATGAGAGTGATTGCCTGCCAGTGTGATGGAATTCATAGCATGTAATCAAATATTTTCTGAAATGGAAAATGCCTTAAAACATGAAACACTTGTCTGGAAGTTGTAGTAACTAGGACAGTCAGCTTGCATAACAGGCTTTTGAGAAAGAAATTACAGCTATTGTCAGGGACTTGAGATATACTGATCAGGATTGACAGTGGGGGAGTCTTGGTTTCTGCTGTCATTTTTCTTGAGAGAGCGTGAGTGTCGTTCAAGTCTTAGCGTATATATCACTGATTTGGTTAGCAGTGGTAATAGCAGGTTGAGATGTACTTTCTTTGAATATCAGCCATTAGGCCTTGGTTCCCTTTCTGAGAACACTGATAATTAATGAAAAATACTGAATAAAGGCAAGTGTGATGGGGTTTCACTTTTTAAAGCATTGTTGTGGGGGATTACTTTCAGTATGTAACATTAGTATTCTACTATGTTGGGGTTTTTTTATTTAATTGTAAATTTTTTAGAAATTAACTTAATAGATTTTATGCATTTTCAGAGAATCAAATTAAAAATAGTTCTGTAGAATTTAGTAAGGAATTCAGTCTTAAAGCCTCATGCCATGCCACCCCCAATCTTCTGTATCTATCTGGCTTCTATAGAAATGTGTGTTTTAATAGAAAAGAATGAAAAATGACTTTTTGACACTACAGTACATTTGTTAGATAAAGCACTGAACTGAGGCAAAGTTAGCTTCTTTACTGTTAGTTTAGTTGAAGGTCCTTTAGCTGTTTACAGACAGGGTGGATAAGCCTTGACTAGGGCTCCCCATTTTCTCCCAAAAAAGAATTGACAGAGACCGTGCCTTGTCTGTTGTGGGGTGTGAACTGGCTGCCTGGCCTCTGCCTTGCTTTATTTGATTTTGGGGGGGTGGCACTGCGGTTGGTTTTGCTGTCACTCCACTGGTGATTAGTAACACCAGTTTAATTTTGCACTTCAGAAGGAGACCTGATCTTTTTTCTGTGTGCTTTTTTCCACTATTGAAATGACAAAAAAAGCTAGAACTTGTTGCATTTGATAGCTGGAATTGTAAAATTGTAAAATTTTAGTTGTGTATACAACTTCAGTTTTCTATTTATGCATTCCTGAAAGGCAGCTTTTTAACATGGATATGGATTTTGCATTGTTTAGAGGTGTGAAGAGACTAAATTTAAATCAGCTGCTTTGCATTAATACAGATTTTTTCCTAGCAATCACCAAGTGCTTTTTTCATGCTACATGAAGTTTTAATTAAGAATGGAAGTTTATGAGAAAAAGCGTTTCACTGTTAGGTACACCGATAGAGTGGACCTTCTCCTGATTTCTAATATTTCTAATTCACTAGACTTTTCAGCTGAAGTACTGTGTCCTCTGAGTCAATTCTGTGTTCACCAGCTCAGGAGAGGCTTGGTTACACAGAGATATTCTGAATAGTTAAGGTGCATCATTTGAAAGAGCAAGGCTTAGCTGGCTATAGCATAATCCTCCCAAGGCCAGTTTATGCCTGAGATACTATCTGTGGAAGGGTTCATCTATTTCCACCTCCTGAATTTTGAATTCACCACTCTAATTAATATGCTTTAAGTTTGCTTACTGATTACATGTTGGTGTGGCTGAAGGTATAACTTGACATCCTAATGAGTTATGGGTGAAGGAAGCGAGGTATGAAGACCAGACCCAGTAATTTTTGTGGATCTGTGATCATGCTGTGTTGGCCAACTTGGGTGTGTCAGAATCACCCTTCCAAGACCAGGAATGTACAGTATGGCCAGTAAGGAGAGAAGAAAGCAGGAGTAGTGGTTCCAGCTGGTGGTAGATGGTGGCATTGGTCAGGGGGTGAGGTTAAGTATGAGGACAGAAGCATAGCTCAGATAAAATGAATTTAAAAACAGCTGATGTAAAATGTACTGCTAAAAATAACTGATATTTAAATAAATGCAGTCATTCTGATGTACTTTTAAATATCCCTGGCGTTTTTAAATTAAATTTGGCTTTTTATTTTTAAAAAAGCTTCCTAAAACAAATTATTCGGTTAATTACAGTTGCAGTATACATATACAAGAAAATAACTACAGTCATTATTTCATGATCCAAAGTACACACTTTTTAGTTTGTGACGTGCAGGATTTGCATGAATGCATCCATCTGTGGAAGAGAACTCCCAGTTCCCCTGTTTGCTGTGCAGCGGGGGTGCCCGTGGGTGATTGCTGCAGACTGGGGGGCTTACAGCTGTCTGCTTGAATGGGTTACTCTGGTTTGAGGTTCGGACAAACTTCCGGGGAGTAAGTACCTGTAACACGGGCTGCCCAGTCTGTGGGATGCAGTGGTATTGTCAACTGTATGTGTCACGCTTGGTAATTGCAAAAATATGCCCACACCCACTTGTTGATGCCACATAATTCTAATGATGATCATGGAAGGGCAAAATAGTTGTTTGACTGGAAGAATGTGGATGGTCTGTTTGAAGGGTGCTGTCAAGGTAGAGTATGAGAGGAAGTGTGAATCTTCACAGCTGGTACCTGATAGAACTAATGGGAGGCAAAGGCATGACCTACATGAACAATTATAAATGGAGGGGCTGTGTTTTCTTCTGGTGACAGCTTTAAATCCGAGCTCTGCCCTTGTCTTTTGACATCTCAGCAGTCTCTTGATGAAATATGCATTTGTGAATTACACAACTATATGTTTACATGCAAAGGAAGGTAATTTTAGTGCTGAGCAATAAATATGTCAACTCCTCTACTAAAAATATACTTAAAAGTGGGTAAAGTTTTGAATATAGAGTTTCTTTTCTGTTAATCTTTTCCTTGCCAGCCTAAACATGTCTAAAGTCTTAAGTGCTGGCTGCTGCAGTCCCTTTTGAAGCCGAGTTTGGAGCTCATATGACAATGATGCAGCATTTTGGAATGTGAAGCCAGTGTAAACCTCCCCCCCAGTACCCATACCTTCCCCCGTTTCTTTTGGGAGTGGGGAGGGGAAAGGGGAATAGAGCTTAAACCTCTGCTGGCTTCTGTGCTCGTGATGTTCCGGGTGGGGTGATCTCCAGATGGGATTGTGTCCGCCAGTTCCGACTGCCGTGGGACCCCAGCTAACTGTCAAGGTCCCAGCAGTACTGTTTACATGGAAAGCAGTTCGTGCTCTGTTTTATATCCTGCCTTTCATTCTGTAGCTTTCCTCCTTTAAGCTTTTTGCTTGGAACTTCTTGAGGCCAAAGAATACTAACAAGGGTAAATTACTCAAAATCTACAACAGAAAAGAGAGCGTTGGTTTTTGTTAAACCTCCTTTGCTTTCTTGCTTGCCTACAGGAATTGCCATCTGTGTGTAGAAGGCTTTGGCTCGGGCTTTAAATTCTTGATTGACGCTTCCTGCTGGGTAGGAGTAGTGTTGTGCCTTTGCATCAGCTGCAAATGGTGATGAGTTATTAACTGACGATGAGACTTCAAGCCAAGCATCTTGTGTTCCCTTTGCAGAACCGCAGCTGAATGGAGCTTAAAGGGCCACAGATGAAAGAACGTGAACACATTTCTGAAGGTTTAAGATGTGTCTGACAGTGACCTCCTTACCTTAGTAATAAAGAAGAGTTTTTCAACAGGAGCTTAGGATATCTTTATTCCAACTTATTAATATACTAACTGGAATGGTGTTCTGACAACAATTCTCCGTAGTAAAGTACTGACCCTACTACAGAACAGTATTGTTTTCTCTACTGATAATGCAACTCAATGGAGGAAAGTAATATTTTGATAAGCATGCGTGAAGATCATTCCTTTCATGTGCGATACAGGTAAGACTGTATTAATTTCAGTATGGATGAATAAGTGCTGTTAATAATAGAAAACTAAACAATTTGCAACAAATAGTTTGGTATCTCTGTTACTGGTGTTATTGAAACTGAAAGCTAAAATAACTTTTTTTCCTTTTCTCAATTTTTGAACTATGAAAATTCACTTTTGTTATGTAGTAGATTATATTGGTATAATTACATGATTGTATAGTATTGGAACTGTGTGTGGTTGCAGTATAGTACATGATTGACTGTATTTCTTTATATTTCTGATAGAATGACGAAGTATGGTCCCTGCATGGCAGTACCTGCTCTCTCTTCTCTTAGCTTTTGGGCTGCATATGCAAATTGTTGAGTTTTGTCTGCTAAAGTTCTCTGTACTTGTCCCATTATTGCTTCTATGAATGATGAATTTTTAGGTGTGCTGTCATCCAGGGCAGTGTTTTCCTTGCCTAAAATAAAGAGATTTGATTGATAGACAAAAACTACTTTGATACTTTGGACTAAAAAAGAACTGTTATTGCAAGTCAAGAGGATATGTGATTTCACTTCTGAGAGCTTTTATCATTTTTCTTCTGGAATCCCCTTTACAGACCTGGGCCGACAGACACGTTGGCATTGCAGACTCCTCCCTCCAGCGAGCCCGAACAACAGGAGCGTTGTGTAGTGCAGGGTATTTGGATGGCTGGTGTTCAGAAGGGTAAATCTTGCAGCTCATTCAGTAGGGAGGGACACTGGAGTGATTGTTTTAAAAATAAATAAAAAGCGTGGTTCTTGTTGTGTGCTCCCCCACCGTCTCCCCCCTTCGCCCGTGCTTTGGAGGCCTTTCCCTCGCTGGCTGCCGGAGCGAAGCACGGCCCGTGTGTGTGCGGCAGCGGGCGCGATGGCATAGCGGCAGTTCTGAAAACGTTCTGGCAGCGCGAGAGCGCTGTGGGCTGGGTCTGCGCTTCCATTTCACACAAGTGCAGTGCTAGTTCGGGTTAGCACTGCAGTCCGCAGGAAGAGCTTTTTTATGGTCAGAAAGGAGAAAGTTAGCAAACAAACTGTGATTTACTCTCTGCTCTCTTTATTTTGCTAAAATCTTTACATGGTGGCTTTGACAGCAGGAGTCCCAAAGTGCCTGAGCACTGTGTTGCTTGAATATATTGAACCCCTACCATTCCTGTAACGTGTTTATCCACGATGTTGCTGATGCTCTTGGTCCTCCCCAGACAGCTGTAGAAGATCCTTGCTCGCTCTTTAATAAGAGCAGGAGCTGTTCAGGGTACCATTATAGGAGTAAATGGATGAAGAAAGCGGCATGGCCAGTTGTCTGGTTTAAACTGACAAGCAAAAATAACTTCAAAAAATTTGGCAAGCACAGTCAGGGCAAAATGTCTTACTACTTTATGCTGTCTTTCAGTACAGACTGGAATGATACTGATTAACAATAAAAATATTAATGACCTTATTAAACCTTTCTGTCAGAACTGTAATCTGATGAACATTTAAAAAACATCAAGGCATAATCCTTTTATTTTTTAAAAAATAATAAGCTTTCCTAAAACTTAGAGGAACTGCAGATTAATTCGCTGTGTTGAAGTGGAATTTTGTGATGATTTAATTTAATTGCTATAATTTGGAAAGATTTCACCTGGTTGTAGTTTAAAATTTAATGCAGGAAAGAACACGTCATAAATTACTGGGGGTGGTGTTTTATTTATCAGTTTTTAACATTTTTTTGCCTACAGGTATTGTCCCAGGCTCGTTTGGCTCTGACTGCTTTTTCCTTCCCAGTGGTATTGCAATAGAACTGATTTTAAAAAGAACAGGGTGGCCCACTGCTAAGGAAAGGCTCTACTGCTGTGCAGGCTGTTTCTTTCTCCCTGCTGTAGTTGACCTCTATCACTTCAGCATCTAAAAAAAAATGCTTATGCTGGTGGAAGGAAACTATTTTTTAATCTTATGTTGTTTAGTGACTGAAAATAAAATGCTGAGGTTAATGCAGAGGACTAATCAGTTTCTCTAGACTAAATATTTCGGTAGAACTCACTTGTCTTGGCCTGCTGAATTCATACACCAAAAACTTGTAGCTGCTTTTATCTGGAGTGGAGCAAAAGCATCCCAAATTCAGCTGTGTGGTTTCGTTGTGTATGTGGGTGTTGTTTTGTTTCTGAGTTTGCCATGACACAGTGTGGCAGGGGAGGGGTAGTTAAGTTGTTTGGAGCTGTCAGTGTGGTACACTTCGGCATTACGTATAGAAGCCAAGAATAAGGGCAGGAGTCAGGAGTAGTGTGTGATCTTTATTACAGGATGCTGTGGCATTATTAATTTTATGCATCTGAATTAAAGAGCTGTAACAGGGTTTTTGTCCTGTGCTTGGTACGTTATGTGCATCAGCATGTTTTATGGCAAGTTGCATGGCAGTCCTGTTCCCCCACAACAGCAAAAGATCCTTTTCGTGGGAGTTGAATGGAGTAAAACCAAATTAATTGTGTTTAGAGATTGTAGTAATTGATGAGTCTTCTTGCCTTCTTCTGTTGCCTTATTTCTTACTAGTTTTCTGTCCTCTATTGTAAGATGAGAACAGCTGAAGGAAGGGGGATTTCAAAATGGGATGGAAAAAAAAAAGAGAGGAGGCAAATGCCTAGTGTTTGTATTCTTGTAAGTATGAACATTCAAAAGAGAATTTGAAAAAGGAGCTAGGCAAGATGAAAAGCTTAGAGGGGCAGATAAGGATGAGGTAGTTTTACAAATGAGAAATTATTCAGGAGATGCCAGCCTTCCAGAGAACAGGTCCAGGCAACTGTAAACAGCAAAACAAAACGAAACCTTGTATGAGTATTTCCACAGTAATATCTGGAAGAACATTATCCT
>NW_010305794.1:14261-25737 GCF_000700745.2 Antrostomus carolinensis
GGAACAGAATTGCGTTAGAAGTACACAGATGAATAAATGACCCTTGTTCTCTTCTCCTCTCTGCAGATTCAATGTGTCTTTTGTTTAGCCATTGGGTGTTGAATAAATAAGTAATTCGATTCAGCCCTGGGAACAGAGAAAGTAATTTCATATTCTCCTTGTAACTATTTAATGACTTCCTAAAACATTGATAACCGAGCCCTGTCTCATCTGCCGACAGTTAAAACAGCCTCTGAAACAGTCCTAAAAGGTGATAGTTTTTTTTGACTGGAGAACACCTATGTAAATTTAAAAAAAAAAAAGAAAAAAAAGTTGTGTTCATTTTCATAACGGTCCTTTAATTAATGGAAGAAGAAAAAAAAAACCCAACCAAATCAAAAACCAAAACCAAACCTCTTCTGAGTCCGGTCTAGGTCCTTGATGGATAAGCCTTGCAAACTTTTAAAATGACTGTGTGATTTCATAGCTTTTATATAACGTGAATGAAATATTAATATTGGCTACAGGCAGCTGTGGAAATAGTATTTCATTTGCTCTGTTGGTTTTTTGGTTTGTTTTTTTTTAATATAGATATCTTATTTAAACTTTGAAATTGTAGGTGCTCAGTAAGAATGGATCCAAGTGGAATTACAGCTTTAATGTGCTGCACAGACTCTAGCAATGAGTTAACACAACCTTTCTAGAGTAGTGTTCAGTTTGGGGTTCTTTTTTTACTCAGACAATTACTAATTCCCATTCTCATTTACTTCCTGTAATTCTGGTTGAATTGAAACACTCTAATAACAGCCGATTTTCAACAGCCTTAGCTTCATAGTTATATTTGTTCTGTATGAAAAAACCCAAATCTTTCATTTTTATAAGTTATATCAAGTCTGGGGTTGCAAAGTCGAAAGATGATGTTTCAGGTTCCTTGATGAAACGGTAACGCTGCCTTGGCATGTGGCAGTCTGGCACAGTGTGAAATTAACTGAATGCAGCACATCGGGAAAATTACAGTATTCTCTGGTACTGTCCTTGTACCTTTTACACTGTGCCTCTTCTTCATGGATTAGGTGGCTGATGCATCACAGTTGTAAATCAAAACATGATTTTTTTTTTTAAATGGCATAAATTCACGTACAGAACTGGAATCCAGTGTGGCGTTTTGGCTCTTAGGTCACATACACGTTTTGCTGAAAGCTCTGCCCTTCTAGCTGTTCAGCTAAAAATGTAAAGAAATGGACGTGATTGTGTAATGGTCTAAATCTTTGCATTGAGGAGCACCATGTTTTCTAGCCATCACTTTAATTGGACATGTCAGTTAACATGAGGTGTCCGGAGAGAACCTCTTTGGATAGGATTAAGATTACCCAGGGAGGTGTTTTAAGTCTTAAACCTTCAGTTGCTGCTGGTGTAATCATTTCTGCCTGTGCTTAACTGTACTTAATCATTTCTGCCTTTTTCTGTCTTACATTCAACACATGCACAATGTAATAAAAGCCAGGTTGTGTGTTCTAGCAAATAGGAATGCTTTAACTTCTCTGAGAAGAGTTTCCAAACCTAAAAATACTGCATGTGTTATGGATATCCAACCTGAGAAGTGGGGCCTGGGAAGAACCTCATGCCTGAGTTATCATTTGCTGTCTGCATCTTTACCAGCTACCAAGCTTACAGTGTTTGTAATTGCAGCAGTTAAATATGTCTGTCATCTCCATGTGCTTGAGCTGTGGAATGTCGAAGGCCAGCAGGTATGGTACTAGTTTGTGTTGGGAGCTTATTTTACTAATGATCCAAGTTCTTCTAGTTCTTTTGAAAGTCAGTGGGTTTTTCAAGAATACTTCCTGCATGCTCAGATTTGAGTAGAATGTTGTATAACCTATTTTTTTCCGATTTAGAGAAATTAAGAAATGTGAACATTGTACTATGTCTGTATGTCTTGTGCAAACAGCTGTCTTCTGGTGTGGCCATTAAAATAACTTCAGGAAAAGCCAACATTTGATTGTTGCTGTTACTGGTCCATGCATATGAAGGGATGGTTTTAGGAATAGAATTCCAAATGGTTTATTCTTACAACCAGGTAAATATCACACGATGACATACCGAGGATATCTTTAATTACATGAAATGTTGTGTTTTGGAGTGCAAGCCCTTATACTTTTCTTGAAGAAAAATGCAAAACAATATAGAAGTTTACGAAGTTGATGGCCACTTTTTGGCAATATGAGGACACACTTTTTAAACACTTACAGAACGTCTCTTGTTGAGTTTTCTTTTTGAAAAAAATCTTTTAAAAGCAGAATGATGGAGTTTTTGTGAGCTTTTTAAAATGCACGTATCTTGAAAGAGCTAGAGAACTGTACTGATTCAAGATCAAGAGCTGAAGTCTTCTCCCTTCTCATCCTCCTCTCCCCAACTCCCTCGCATCTCGGAACTGGAAAGTAGGAAATGTTTGTGTATAAACATTAACACTCACTGAAATGTTACCTTTTGTACACCTGGATTCACAGTGGCAAAAATACTTATGAATGTTTTTGGCAGCTGCAGTTCTCTAACAGCTTCTTTGTTCAAAATGTAATCTTCTACAAATTCTGCCCTAAATGCATTCATGAGTGTCTTTACTGCTTGCAGCACTTTGTACCTGTATAATTACACAATTATTTGCTCATAATAATAACAACAAATATTCCAGTGGGTTCTGGAATGATGGCATCTCAGTTAAGTAACTTGAATTGACATACATTTTGTTGTTAATTCAATGTAGATGTTTTTTCTTTACACCCCGGGAATTTTCATAGCAGTGCCACTGTAGGAAATGATGCAGTGCCAAGGAGTATTGAATTATGTAGGAAACAACTTTGGGAAGAATAGTCATGGTCTTTGATACATGGGGATATTTGATTTTTTAATTTTTTTTTCTCCATAAGACATTTTGCAGGTAACTGGTATCAGCCTAAAAATAAAAGTGCTTACATTTGTCCAAAACCAGCATTTGCCAAGAGTAGCTTTATTTCTAGGTGAGTTTTCTGAAATTATCTGGATGGTGAAAACTCTGCATTTTTGAATCCTACAGGTGCTGTCTGTGGTCAGAGAAGTGTTTGCATTTCCTCCAGGAGACTTAAAAAGAAAGAAAGAAAGAAAAAAAAGCTGAAGCTACTTGTTCTAATGTTCTGTTTGCTCATCACCTTTGAAGTTGCAATTTCCATTTCAGTGTTAGTTTCTGTAATATCGTAGTACCAAGCTCATTGCTTGTACTGTGGTGCTGACTCCCTGTCCTAAACAAAAGAAACCCTCTGAGGAAAACAGCCTCTTCAGAACTCAGGTTATTGGAAAAAGTACAACATTTAGAGTGACTGTTTTTCTTTTTACTTAAATTGTGCAGGATGGAGGCTTCTTGCCTAGAGCTGGCTTTGGAAGGTGAGCGCCTGTGTAAAGCAGGAGATTGCCGAGCTGGGGTATCTTTCTTTGAAGCAGCTGTTCAGGTTGGAACTGAAGATTTAAAAACTCTCAGTGCTATTTACAGCCAGTTGGGCAATGCCTATTTCTACCTGCATGAATATGCAAAGGCCTTGGAGTACCACCACCATGATTTAACTCTTGCAAGGTAATCTTGTGTTTTTCTTTAACCTATTCTTCATTTCATCGCCCTCAGCAGTTCAAATGGAGCTATTAGTACTGGATAGTGAGTGAATGTGGTGATGGCAGAGGGCAGGGGTCTGGCAGGTAACTTGATTGCCTTTAACCGGGGACCTAATACTTGGTCTAGCACCATAATCCCAGTACTGACTGAGGCCTCCTCAGGTTTGTAGATAATTTGAGTGGATTCTTGAAATCCACCCTTTGCCCTTTCCTGTTTCTAAAACTGAGTGTTTCTGGTTCTCCAGAATGCTAAGCTGGCTCTGTGTACTAGACAGAACCCATGTTTCTCTGGGTAAAACTCAAAAGATCCTAGTGTGAAATCTCAAGCCCCTGTGCATTTCATACACTATTTATCTGACTTAGGACACGGGCACCTAATGTACTTAACCTCCCTTTAGGCACAGATCTATTCTTCCCCCTTCCTTAACCTGCTGAAGTGTTGTAGCCTTGTGGGAACTTGTGTCATTCCCCAGCTGTTCATTCACAGTCCCAGTGGCTCAGTGGCAGTCTGTTGCTGTAGTCTCATTTAGAATCTAGAAACGCTCTTGTAAATAATGCAATAATATGATAGTTGAGTAAAATGCAGAAACAGTTAAACCTCTCTTTCTAACCCTAGAGTGTCTTTTAACATAATCATTAAGAATTTTCTCTTTATTCTCTTCCTAAAAGAAGTGATCTTTTTTTTAAAAATATTAAGTAGATGATGAATACTAGCAGTTGCACAGACAGCACCAACAAAATTAAGTGTCTGTAACCACAGACTGAGCACTGCTTGTGTGAGTGCATTTGAGATATAAAATAACTGAATATGTACACATTTACATGGTTGAAACCTCTTTCATGAATTCTTCTAATTGTTTACCATCCATTGATCATCTGCTTGGTTTCAAATTATACGCTATTTACTGGGTGCTTTAATCTGCAATTTTAGGACAATAGGAGATCTACTGGGAGAAGCTAAAGCTAGTGGGAATCTGGGCAACACCTTAAAGGTACTTGGGAATTTTGAAGAAGCTATTGCTTGTTGTCAGCGACATCTGGATATTTCCAGAGAGCTTAATGATAAGGTAAGCATTGCCTGGGAGCCTGGAGGTAAACTGTTAACACGTTCCTGAGCCCTATTGTATTGGCAGTGAGTGTGTCCCCTTTCAGAGTGAAATAAATACTGAGTATTCAATTACTTCTAGACAGTAAGAATCTGTTAGTTGTAAGGTCGTTGTTTGCACCTGGAAGACTATAGATCCAGGTTAATAAATATTACTCTGGTTTGTGTTGTGATTTTTTAAAAAATTAATTTTTAATGATAATTGGCCTAAAAAATAATTATATCTCTTACACCTCAAAAGGAAGTAGTCTGCAAAACAAACTGATGGAGGGATGTGACTGGGCGGGAGTGAGGTGAGTGATAAGAACATGTTTGGAACGGGCAGAGCGTGTTGACAACTAGTTAAAAACTTTTTTTCCCGTCTGTAGATTATACCAATAGTTGTTGTGACACAAGACTTTGAAGCATAAATTTTAATGCCTTATTTTACTTTTGGTTTAGGTTGGAGAAGCAAGAGCACTGTATAATCTGGGAAATGTATATCACTCTAAAGGGAAAAACGTAGCTAGTGCTGGGACTCATGATCCAGGGGAACTTCCAGAGGATGTGAAAAATGCTTTACAAAAAGCTGCAAATTATTATGAGTAAGTAGTTGCTTTAAATGTTGGGGACTGAGAGAATATGATCGTCTAGTTCATTAGAATATTGGGAGATTTGTGGTGTCATGAACTAACCTGTGTCACACTTCTATTCAGAACAGCGGTACCTGTGATTTTTTTCCCTTTGACACTGGAGAGTGCACTATTTTTTTGTTATGCCCTCATTTTTAGTGCACCTCTTATTACCTGATAAATCCTCCCTTACATTAGAATCCAGTATTACTCTTCAAACCAGACTGAGGTAGCAGTAGGTTACCTTGGTGTACTTGTGTACAGTGTTGCTCTGTAAGTAGAAGCGAGCACACCAGCCTGAGTAAGAGTGCAGCTGAGTTCAGCAGCTCACAGGAAATGTTTCCTACTCAGTGGAAGATCTGTGGTTGCATAAAGGCCATGAACATACGCCAGAGTAGAATATCTACATTTTCCTTAATATAAATGCAAAGATTTAAAAAAAATTATTATTTAAATGACTGTGAGAAAAAAAACCTCTTAAGTCACTATTCTTTCCCTTCTCCCTTCCCCCAAAACAGGAAAAACCTGACAATAGTAACAGAGCTGGGTGACAGAGCAGCACAAGGACGTGCCTTTGGAAATCTGGGAAACACACACTATCTTCTGGGCAACTTCAGGAGTGCAGTTTTAGCCCATGAACAGGTACAGCAATGTGCTAGTAAGGAATTCTGTTCTAGCAAAATATCACCAGTTGCTCATGATCTTAAGTACATGCATTGTGTCGGATCTTGTTGCAGGCTTTTTAATACAAGATTTAAATCTTAATGGCACAGCATTCGAGTTTGGCTGTTCTTTTCAAGCACTGTTGGCCTAAACAGATAGAGATGCACAGTGGAAAACGATGAGCATGCATTCCTGTATGCAAATATATGCTACCAAGTACAAAACTAAGTAAATAACACTATTATTTCACATTTTTAAGCGTCTCCTAATTGCAAAAGAATTTGGCGATAGATCAGCGGAAAGAAGAGCGTACAGCAATCTTGGAAACGCCTACATATTCCTGGGTGAATTTGAAACCGCTTCGGAATACTACAAGTTAGTTGACTGCTTATAAATACGATTTATACCTCTTCTTGTAGAGTTCACTTCTGTTGTGCCTGGTTGTGATAGTTTCACTGGACCAGCCCTTGGCTAGCAGCCAACACAGCCGTTCATCTACTGCCCCCCCACCCCCAGGGGACAGGGGAGAGGACTGGGGGCAAGGATTAGGAGGCTTGTAGGTTGAGATAAAAACAGTTTAATAATAGAAAGAAAACTTTAAAAACCCCAAACAACTAATATTAAAATAGTAGTGATAATGATAACAGTAATAAGATATGCAAATGCAAGTGTAGCTGCTTACCACCCACTGATGAGCCCGGCCCGATGCCGGGGGAGTGACAATCCCGAACCGAAACCGCAATCCCAGAAGAGCAAGAACCTGAGAGAAAACTTGTGCGAATCCCTCCCCCCCTCCCAACTTCTGGTCAGCCCCGGATAATACACTAAACGTGACGTGACATGATCTGGAATATCTCATTGGCACGTCCAAATGCCAGTTTGGGCTTTGCTATTCACTGCGCTTCTCCCTCCCAGTCCCAGTGCAGCTGTGACCCAGCCAAACACGATGGCCTTGAGCTCCAGCAGCAACTCATAACATTAGTACTTTTATCAGTGTTCTTCTCATAACAAGTCTGAACTGAAACCAAAACACGGCTCTTCTAACTACTGAGAAGAAAATTAACTCTATCCTAGCACGACCAGGACACTAGTACATTAGCTCACTGTAGAACACCCATCTCTTCAACATGTATGTAGAAAAGAGCTGCATTTGTTTAACAAAAATAACATTTTTCGCTAGTTAACTATTCTGTTTTTTTTTAAGAGAGGGGCAGCATTAAGCTTTTTTATTTTTTTTAACTTTTTTGTTACTTTAGATTCTCCTCAGCACTGCAGACATCTTTCAGTTGATAGGTATTTATTCCCCTTTATTCTAGAACCAAGCACTACTGTCTTAGCCCTTAGCAGGTTCTGGGATGATCTGAATGACTAATACACCTGAGGCGGGCAGCTGTCTTGGGCATACTCACGAGCTGAGATAGGTGGTGCATGTCAATGTGATTTTACATATTCAGTTTGTATTTTCAATCAAGACTTGATCTCTGCACCACTAAACAGTTGCTGCTGTAAGTTAGGAAAACACAAGCTTGGCAAAGATACAGTATAGGTGTTACTAGCAGCTTATGTGGATTTGAGAGCTTACCTGTTCTTCTGGAAAGGGCAAAAAAGTCTCAGTACTGAGCAGATTCCTCTCAGCACTCAGGTTGTTCTTACCCAGCAGGGGCAGGCTGCCTTGGTGGTTATAGCTCTGTCTTGCTCGTGTTGATGGAGAACATACAGCATTTACTGTAATGCTGGTACTAAAGTGTTTCAGCTGCATACTGTCAGGAAAACCAATATAAATTTTTGATGAAGCAATAGCTTAAAATTAGAAGATGCTGTCTGAGGAATCAGTCCACTCCCTAACAAAGTAACTGGAAATAGGCTGCAGTGGAGGGAAGACAGACGCTTTGTACGAGTTTACAAGATTGTAGTTTATTAGCTGCTAAACTGCCAGCCCAGTGTCCTAGTGTGTGTAACTTGTATAACTGATTCACGGTTGTGCAAGTATCCTGCTAAAAACTCTTCCTTACAGTGGTTTTTGAGGTGACTAACCCTTTCTTTCAGGAGGACGTTACAGCTGGCTCGACAGCTTAAAGACAGAGCTGTGGAAGCACAGGCCTGCTACAGCCTTGGCAACACATACACTTTGCTTCAAGACTATGAAAAAGCAATTGATTATCATTTGAAACACCTTGTGATTGCTCAGGAATTAAATGATAAGTAAGCCTTGTTTAATGTGTGTATGACACTGAAACCAAATCCCCTTACCTCTAACTCTGCTGTCATCGTTCTGTGCATGACAACTGCATTAATGGGAATTTCCTACAATGCTGGGCTCCAATTTCCACATGGAGAAAAAAAATATTCATGAAGGTATTGCAGCTAATGACTCTGAGATGAAAGAGGAACTGATGAATGACTCTGCATCTTCTGTCAGAACCCTCTTTGTAAATTATGGAAAAGCAAAGCAAATCTCTGTTTTTCATGACTTCATTATAATCACTTTGCATGCCGTCACAAGAATATGTCTCCTACTTTTCCACAAATTAATATGGGAAGAGATGGGGAAAGGAGAATTTCTAACAGAGTAGCAAGTAATGCTTATTTTATAATCATGATTTCTAAGGCCTTTCTTATAACACTGGATACAACTAAAATTTTTTACAGCTTTTAAATGCACTTCTTCTAACTCAATAAGCAGAATACATGAAGAATAATAAAGCATGCAATCTGAGGAAAAGCAAAGTAGGTTATAAAATGTTCCATGCTTGCAAAACTGAGTGACTAATGTTTGCTGTGAGCTTAAAAAATAAAAAAAATTATTAGATTTGCTCATATTAATCATTATACCCAGAATCACACTCCTTTAAATACAATACTTAACACGTTGGTGTCGGAATGGTTTCCGAGGATAGCCTTCATTTTTCTTGGCACAGCAATCTTGCTACAAAAACCTGACCCCTAGTGTTCAACGAGTAAGGGCACAATCGAAAATGTGTTTATTTTTTGCAGAATTGGTGAAGGAAGAGCATGCTGGAGTTTAGGGAACGCATATACTGCTCTGGGAAATCATGACCAAGCCATGCATTTTGCAGAAAGGCACTTGGAGATTTCAAGAGAGGTATGATTTTCACACTGTGTGTTGGCTGTTGGGTTTTGCTCTCACCTGCACAGTGATTTTATGGAGGTGTGTCCATGCATGTGATTTTGAATGATTTCTAAGACAGCTGATTCCAAATTATTTCAGCCACGTCTCACTGCAGCTAGGTCCTTAGCTCTTGTGCCACGTCCGATAATGTCTGCACGGAATCCAAGTTAAGAGCCTAGCACAGATTACTGGATTATTTGAGGCTTCGGTTTGTACCTTTTAGTTGCTAGGTACTTCATTAAAAAGATGATTCTCTCAGTTTTCAACCAGGAAAACTTTTTCAGCTTTTTTCTCTCAGAAATCTAGGGGACAAGGTTTGCTTTATGTGTACATATGTGTATGCTTCATTACAGTAACAGAACTGCTTATTTTATTTGCTTGCAGGTAGGAGACAGAAGTGGAGAACTCACTGCTAGACTTAATCTCTCAGATCTTCAAATGGTTCTTGGATTGAGCTACAGCACAAACAACTCCATGATGTCAGAAAGCCATGTGGTAGATAAGAGTCTGAATGGTACGTGCCTACTTCTGCAATGCTTTCTAACAGTGAACTTCAAAAAGAATCAGTTGCTTTCTGACTACAGATGGTTGAGTGTGCACGTTTTGTTTGTTTTCCCTCACCAGCAAAATTTTGCAGTCTTTGACCTGTTTAGTTCCTCCTTTTTTTGAAGGACTTGTATTGTGAATCACAGGTTACTGCTTAGTTTCTTCACATGAAGTTTTTCTGATTGTTTCCCACCCGCCCCCCCCCCTCCTTTTTTTTCTTTTTAATGTGGGGTGTGTATCTGTTTGCTGCCAAATTATGTCTTTCCTTTTTTTCTTCCTGTCATCTTAGTGACACTGGTTACAGTAGAACCCAGTTCATTTGGTGTTCCTCTGTTCAGAGATTTATGGTCCTTCTCATGTCCCATGAAAGTAAATTAATTAGCTTAGACTGATGTGGTTTTGAAGGCTGCTTTTACCAGTGGTTATTTATTCTCTGCCGATACATTTAACTGGGCTGTTTTGGAACTCAGGAATGTTAGAAGAGTACAGCCACAGCTTTGAAGGTGACACCATAAATCTTAATGATAAAAAGATGAACTTGATTCTTTCTTGAAGGTACCAGGCATCGGGTCGGACGCCGTCACAGTATGGAGAACATGGAACTTATGAAATTAACACCGGAAAAGGTTGGCACTTTCCCTCTTTCTGTTCTGCTGGTGAGATTGCCCTGAAACCTTTCTAAGAGTTTAACTTCAACATCTATGAATAGTGAGAAGCTTTAACAACTTTAAAAGAACTCAGCAGATTGTCGATGTGTTATTTGCATCCCCTTTTTAATTTAGTTGATCTTAGTCAGGTAAAAGCAGGTCTAACAATTCTAACAAGTAATACTTTTGTCATGTAGGTAACAGTCAGCATCTTACATATACAATGGCTGTAATGGCTTGTGGAAAGCTTGCATTATTCCCCTCACAGATAAGAAAGAATGGGGTCGGCCTGTAGTGTTGCAGCATGAACATGATTCAAACTCCTAAGCTTTTGCTCCACTGTTCTGAACATTTTTTCTTTGGTTAAAGCCATTTTATAGGCATTTGAAATACACATTGTGTTTTTCACTTCGGGATTTCAACCAACATTAGGAGTTTCAACATGCCTTGAGTAAGGATGCTATTTCAGAAATACTGAAACCAAGTCACAGATAGGTAAAGTAACCTCCCCCCAAGCTCAGAGAAATCCCTTGGAGCTGTGAGTTCCCAATTCAAATCCTTGTGTCAGTCTTTGAGAGATTTGTGGGCAGCAAGTTCTACAGAAATGACTCCAGTGGCAGACAGAAAGCGCTGATTTTCTCTCCGCACTGGGATATCTAATTCTTGTCTATCTCTTCAGGTGATGCACAACCCACCATCGCGTTTATCAGATAGGAAATTACATCGCAAAGCCCGCACCGGCACAGCTGGTACAGCTGAAGGCAGCACTGATGCTTAAGAGCCTTTGTGTAGTGATTTAAAAAGATTGTGCACTTAGTCCAGTGTCCTGGTTGTGCTAGGCTACAGTTAATTTTCTTTTTAGAAGTTAGAATAGCTGTGTTTTAGTTTCAGTGTTTCAGTTCAGACTTATGAGAAGAACGTTGATAACAGTGCTGGTGTTATATGAGTTGCTGCTGGAGCTCAAGGACACCGTGTTTGGCTGGTTCTCAGCTGCATTAGGACTGGGAGGGGGAAGCGCAGTGAATAGCAAACCCCAAAACTGGTATTTGGATGTGCCAATGAAATATTCCAGATCATGTCAGTATATTCCACGTCATGTCAGTACATTAACCAGGGATGACTGGAAATCGGGGGTGTTCTCTCGTGGATTGCTTGGGCT
>NW_010305794.1:25806-43683 GCF_000700745.2 Antrostomus carolinensis
GGTGAGCACTGTATATCACTCATTTGTATAGTCTGTTATCACTGTTGTTATCATTATCATTTTATTTTAATTAGTAAATAGTTTTCATCTCAACCTGTGAGTTTCCTTGCCCTCTTCTTTCCAGTTCTCTCCCCTACTCCCTGGGCGAGGGAGGGGGAGGGTGATAGAGCAGGCTGTGTTTGGCTGTAAGCTGCAAGCAAAAGGGTGAATCCACCCAAACCACCACATCCAGGGCAAGTCCTCTGCAGGGAACATCTTATGCTTTTGGCCAGTATCAGCTGTATTTTCTTACTCTCTGAATCTATTTATCTGTGATATCTTAAAATGCAGAGCCTGGGATAGTCTGCGCCCTAAATACACGACAGTGTTTCATGTGGCTTTTTGTAATAAAGTATTAACCTAGTATTGCAGCTTAGCTCTTACAAAGGGCTTTGTTCTAGATACTCATTGAGTAGGTTCTGAAAATTAATTCCAGAAATGTCTTTGATATATAGAACAATCTATGACACTAGCATTCTGGTTTGATTGCACAGGATACCACCTTCTCGGAGCTGGAAGCTGTGTGCTGATCTTAAATGCACCTTTAAAAGGCAATCCATTTGGGTAACAGTGTAGCTGAAAGATTTGTGACTCTGTTCACAATTTCTGATGTTGAATAATGAAAAAATGTTTTGCTGTTCAGTTATTGTAAGAGTTTGTCAGGTGTAGGTAAGGCTGTCAATTTTGTGGATAATTCTGTTTATTTTAGAAGAGAATTTAGGGAAAATCTGTCATGTTGCTAAAGGTCTCCATTCTGTTCTTCAGTGAAACAAGACAGTTATTCCTGTTTGCTCTTGTGCTGGCATTCTTCTCCCTCTTCCTTTTTCCTCTTTACTGGGAATTTTGTGTATCAGGGACCTCATAGAAGGCTGGTCAGTGTGTATCTGGGTTTGTATAAGGGTTTGTTTTGCTCCCAACACTTCCTAAAACTCTCAAAACTATGGATTTTTTTTTTTTAAACCCCCCCCCCCCAAAAAAAAAAAAAAACTGTCAGGTGGGAAATGCCAGCTGGGTCTGCATTTTAGCATTTACATTAACTATGCGTCTTGCTCTGCAGTCAGCAAGGAAAACTTCAGCGTGTCTGATTAAATACACTATTTGACCACATTTTAATCAGTCAGGTGTCACACTTCAGTTCTTACAGGTGTAAGACTGACTGGTAACAGTACTAACCTGTACTAACTGTAACAACAGCTCAATATATTATCACAGGTCCAGTAATAGAACCCAAACCCAAGCTTTCACATCCTCGTGGCTGGATCAACTAAATAACGTAAAACTGCTTCATTTTGTGGACAAAAAGAAGCAGCAAATAAGAGGTAATGGTAAAGGTAATTAAAATCAGAAGGCTTAATTTCATGACTCTTGTTTTCTTAGGTTCAGAACTGGAACAGTGAGATTCTTGCTAAACAGAAACCACTGGTTGCTAAACCTTCAGCAAAACTGCATTTTGTAAATCGACTAAAAGGCAAAAAGTACAAAAACGGCACCGCTTCCAAAGTTTTGCAGGATGCCAGTAATTCTATTGATCATCGACTTCCAAACTCTCAGAGGGTAGGTTTGGCAAGCTGCGGAGATCATCGCCTTCACTAATCTTTGTCTGATCAAAGTTATGGAAAATGCCCTCCTGCAGCAGCTGTCCCTTTGCGCTTCACTCAAGTTAAACGCTGTGGCTCTGTACAATGATGCAGAATCTGCTGTTCTACAGCTGTCTCGCGGGTGGTGCCAGCTTTATGCTTTTCATACTAATGGAACATGTTTTTCCTGGTGGATTTTCTAAAGTTACAGCTCAGCTTGCACATCTGTTTTATTTCTAAGTCTCTTCTAGACCCTGGTTCTCTAAACTTAATCTACTTTTTCTGACTCAGACAGTGGAAGATATTTTTTACATATTTTTTAGGTTATTGCACTCTTAACAGAAGTCAGGTAAAAATAATAGAACTCAGTGATTCGATGTAGATGAGAGTTGAGTGCTTTTGACAACAGACCTGAGGAGACAACAGAAACTTTCCATTGCTGTTCTTGGATTTTTTTTCTTTCATGGGCATTTGGGTTTTTGGTGGACTAATGGCTGAGGTGGAGTAACTCCAGTTGTACAGATCAGAGTACTGTTTCTTTCTGTTTCAGAGAATGAAATATTTCTAATATATTTTACCTTCCAAAAATGCTTGCCATATTATTAGCATTTCCTCTTATCATAAATCTGTCTACAGAAATTGATGACTAAAAAAAATTTAATTTAATGGATTTCAGAGATGCAAATGTCAAACATATTACTGGATTGAAACTGTGATGCAGTTGTCCCAGTTTTAGCTACTTTTGAGTACCAAATACCCGTAACTCTTCTCTCCTCTTCAGAAAAACAGTCGAGAGACAGTGGCAGATGAAGGGTTCTTTGATCTGCTGAGTCGATTCCAGAGTAACAGGATGGATGATCAGAGATGCTACTTCCAGGAGAAGAACAGATTCTCAGCTGCTTCAGTGGCAACATCCTCTACTCCACCTAAAACAATGAGAAAATGTAATATTTTAAACAGTAAAATCTGTATCTGACTTTAGTTCCTGCAAAATACTATTTTAAAAATTATTTGCATGCAAGGCTTACTATGGAAAGGAACTTATTTCTAGGCTAACGTGTCTTCTTCCTCCTCCCCAGCCTTTTCTACTTCCGTAGTCTCCCCGCACACAGATGAGTTTCTAGACCTGCTTGCCAGCTCGCAGAGCCGCCGGCTGGATGACCAGCGCGCTAGCTTCAGTAACCTACCCGGCCTTCGTCTTAATCAGCGCAGCAGCCAGTCAGTCCTGGGCCACCTCATGGCCAGTAACAACAGAGAACTAGATGATGACTTCTTCGATATATTGATAAAATGCCAGGTAAGTGTTTTACAAAAATTCTTCAGAGTCTGAGTCTTAGAGATTTGATTTGTGTATCCTGTGATTTAGTTTCTTCAAGTAAGCCACCATGTGTATTATGTGTTTTAAGATACAAACTGATTTGGCAGATAAGGAAGAACATAGAGGACAAAAAATTAGGATTTTTTTTTTTAACAGTTTTTCTTGGGTGTGGTTTGGTTTTTGGTTTTTTTTCCCAAATTATCCAATAAGTGTAATTTTGGTATTTATACCATGTTAACTATTTAAAATAACAAATGCTGAAAAAGTGAAGGAGAACAAGTGAGGCTATTAAAAGGAGTATGTAAAATGATTTTAAGAAAAAGTGTTTAGATCTGGCTTGTTGGGAGAGCACAGGAATCTTAATTGATCAAAAGAAAGAGTTCAGTATCAAAGTTCTAGTGGTGATATTGACCATCACTGCAGTTATGTGTTCTGCTATAAACTATTATTTCAGCTTAACAAGTGAGGTGTGGGATTGCCAGAGCATGGTATATACACCAATTAGACCAAAGAGAATTTAATTTAAAAGGTGTTTTACTTCATGGGTTAATAAGTACAAAATTCAGGTCCTGAGTTCGCCAAAGGTAAGTCTGTATGGTACCTTGGGTGAGAAGCAGTGCCTGGAATTGGGCCTATGATGACAGTGTTCATCAACCTGATGACATACGAGGTTCTGTTTGAGCAGCCTGTCTGTTTACTTTGAGTCAAGCAAAGAATCTAGAGATCAGTATCTTAGATTTTGTCTCTTCACATAATGCAATGCCTGACCATGCTTACTGAGAAAGGAATGGAAAGTTTAACCCCCTCAGTCATTATGGATGCTGCTGCTTTAAACGGAAGCACAAAAGGGTGGCTGACTTTTGAGACTTTTTTGTCTCAAAGATGACTGTCCAAGGGCCATCCACCACGGGAAGCCATACTCCTCCTGACGTGACCACATTCCCCACCAGCTAGCGTGGCAGCTAGAAACAGAAATTAGAAATACTCTGAGGCAAGGGAGCTACTGTGGATGGTCACAGTCCGCAGCCAGACCCATGGTGCCAGGCTGATGCTTGTAAAATCCGAGTAGGAGGGGGCTGCTGAGTGAAAGGAGCACAGAAACCATCTCAGAGGTGCTAGGGAACTGCTCTCTAACGTTGTGATTAACACGGAGCAACACTTTCTCTCCATCCTGCCTGCCCAAATCTGACAACAGTGCCGCCGTTTTTTACTCCCTGTATAAGGAAAGGAAGACAATAATATTTTCTGTCGTATCAGACTAGAAATACCAGGTACTAATGCTGAAATTCTTCTTCTGGACAAAGGACACTTAAATCTCATTGTGCAGTATGAACAAGAACTAAATTGGGGGTTTTACTTTGATGCATGTGGACAGGTGGTTTGGAAGAACCATTTTAGCTACACTTGCACGCTTAACTTACTTACTACTTTCATTTGAGAAGTTTAACTTGAAACAAAACTTACAAATTAAATCATTTTAATAGCTTAAATCTGCAAACAAAAGCTTTTATTAATTTTTCACTTATATTGTTCACTTATTTTATGGTATATATTCCTGCATAAACATGCAGCTTTACTGCTTGGTCTGGCTGTAGGGTTCCAGACTGGATGATCAAAGATGTCCTCCTCCATCATCTGCAAAAGGACCAACTGTGCCAGATGAGGATTTTTTCAGCCTGATTTTACGATCACAAGCTAAGAGAATGGATGAACAAAGAGTCCATTTACCCTCAGCCATCAAGGGACCACATTCTAGCTGAAGAAAGAAACAGGCACGTACTGTACAGTAGCATCTTAGGTATCAGTTTTGTTTGCTGGGAAAACTTTCATGCCTTTTTACAGAGCACTGCAATTAGTTTTGTCTCCTGTATAATAATTTTTTGTATAAGCAGCAGCAGCATCACACTTGTGACCAGTAGTTAAGAGTTGCCGCTGCTCTTCGCAGTTGGCAGCTGCTTTTAGCAGTGTCTGAGATACTGATTACTCTATTTCCTTCTGAACTGCCTCTAGTCTCTGAACATTAATAGGAATCTTTCCCTGTCAAGGTATTCTCATTGCTGATGTGTGGATTCTACCACTGTCTCAATCTTAAGACATAAATTTGTATGTACTTTGTAAAGAAAACTTGGTTGTGGTTTTGTTTTATTTTTTTTTTCCTTGGATTTGTACCTCCCTGGAAAAAGGTCCTGTTTTCTTTTATACTTTTTTTTAAAAATAAAAACAAATTGAGAAATAACTTCAGTACTTAATTTGTCTTTGCAGAATCACAGTTTGGAGGAAACAATTTGTATTAAAAAAGAAATACAATCAAATTGAGTTGTAATTCTGTTTAATACAAATATAATCTTTTCAAAACATGCTGGGTTTTTTTTAGTAATAATTAGTTAAGTGTTTCCTGTATTACTCGGCACAGTTTTACAATCAGAATTTTTTAAGAAGATACACTTGTTTTTAAGTAACAGCTACCAAAGCTATTCTAGAGATTGTGTGGTACATGTCCACCACCAGTGGAATCACAGGGGTGGTAGCTACTGAGCATGGACTGTCACGGATGTCAGGTAATTCCTGCAGTAAGTGAATTTAAAATGTTACAAACAGTAAATGTGTGTATGTATGTGGGGGTGTGTGTATGTATGTGGGGGTGTGTGTATGTATGTGGGGGTGTGTGTATGTATGTGGGGGGGGGTGTGTGTGTGTATGTGGGGGTGTGTGTGTGTATGTGGGGGTGTGTGTGTGTATGTGGGGGTGTGTGTGTGTATGTGGGGGGGTGTGTGTGTATGTGGGGGTGTGTGTCTGCTGCTTATTGCCTGACCTCAACCACTTCTCTTGATAAAGATGTGCTATGTGGGGGTAGTTCTTGGGAACGAGTTGTTAACTCAGTCCTCCCCTGGGTAGATACCTGTACTGAGGTAGTTCTTGGGAACCCCCAGGGCTGTATGTTGTTTCAAGCGTAGGTATCTTGAGTTAGAAACCACCGATTTCAACACTGAAGGTGGCAAACTGTTCACTTCAGGTATTTATAAATGAAGTGACGTCCCTTTTATTTACTGAAGTACTATACCTCTAGAGAAGAATCTACAGTTAATTTTAGCTTCAGAGTAAGAATAGTTAGACACAGGCTCCACATCATTCAAACTATTTCACATTCTCTTGCAGCTTTTTTTTTAGCACTGAAATTGATTTCTACAGCAACTAAAACTGTCCTCCTTCAGCTTGTAAGGAGAAATATCAGAATACTCTTCCAAAAAGCATGTGTTACCATAAGTTTATTGTTCTGATCTTCTGTAGTTGTACTTACTGCCTCCTACTCCCCATTCAGCTTTGAATCACCCTAAAAAAACATCTGATACATCAGCTTCTCACTCCTCTGCAAATTATTAAACTAAAATAAATCATCAAGCTGTCCTGAAACCAACCTGACAAGCAGTAATTCTACTTATTTAAAACTGATTTTTAAAGAATGGAAAACAAAAGCTTGTCTCTTTGAGCTGCAGTTAGTCCTATGTGAATTACATGGGTATCAGCAGCTTTGACAGTTACCGGATTAGGCTTACGTTCGCTCAATCACAGAGCACCCACCGGTGCTTCCCCACCGGAATATCTAGTTCTATTCAAAACTTACTGATTACACAAACTTGATTTCAAACCAGCAGCAATACCCACAACCTTGGCCACTTAGAAAGTTATCTAACTTAACAACAGACATTTCAAATTCCACAGACAGTAAGTATATGCAGACTCTCAGTTTGTGAAACTCTGCCTCCCTTACAGCTACGCATACTCGTGCTCTGACCAAAGATGAGTTGCCATCAGCTTCCCGATGCTCCCTTTTCTACATCTGAGAACTAGAGCAGAACTAGCAAGTACGTGACAATTAAAGATTAAACAAGACTTACAGCAGAGCCTGGAGCTTCCTTAGTCTCCTTCCTTCAAGTCCTCTGAATGGCTTTTTTTCTTCTCTTCACATGGTTCCACTGCAGAATGTTTCCCTTCTAGGTTTTTATGAGCATCACAATTGTCTCCAGTCTCTGGCTCTGCTTTGCCTGTCTCCTGTTTCTGCTGCTCAAGTGCATGTTCTTCAGTAAGGCTTTCAGCTGTGATAGTTTCTAGTCTACAAACTTCAGACTCTGTGTGCAATCTATTCTGTAAAAATTAATAATAAGCTATTAATCAAGAAATCTAAAGTGATGGCATCTATTACTTCAGGTGCATCTCAGCTCAAGGGGCAGCACTCCTCCAAAGCATAACTATTGTTATCCTTTTTTCCTGGGGAAACACATAAATGAGCACAATCATCTAGAGTATAAGTCTGGTTTTTAAATTTTCTGTAATTTACAGAAAAGTCAGCACTGCTTCTATTCCCTGCCTTTCTTCTGTGGGTAATCTTTACTGCCCAGGCTGACAGATCTCACAAAGCAGAAGTTATTTAAGTCTTTCTTTACTATAAAGAGTTTTAATGCAGTAGTTTCTTGCCACAGTTAGTTAGCCATCACACAGTATTTTCCCAGAACAAAACATGCCCAAGGTACCTCTACCACACTGTTCTGCAGGGGAACAGGTACTTTCTTAACTCCTCTCTCCCCAAGATCTGGGTTAAGCTTGTTGTTTAAGCATGTTCTAGCAGATGACATTAAAATCTATTAAATTTAATCCCAGGACTAACATACACCAGGTTCTGGTTTGTGAGGCTCTTCTACTTGCGTGTCTGGCTCATTGCTTGTGTGCATGATGTCAGGACTTCTGCTGCCATTTCCTGGTCTCATAGGAGCATCTCCTCTGTCATAAGGTCCTCGGTAAGCACAAGGAAGCTTCTGTGAGTAATAGCCATCTGCTTTACTCCCATCATATTGCCCAAAGTCTATTTTTGCCTGCTGACTGTCAGGTAGACTTTTCTTCTCAGAAGAAGTTAAGTATCTTAACATAGATACTGATGATCCTGCACCATAGCAGAAAGCCTGAGGGAGAGGGAAGGAAAAAAAAAAAGAACAAAATATCAAATATTTGCAGCCTCTGGTTTTCACACAAAATTGAAAGACATGTATCTGAAAAACACTGAATGAAAAGCTCAGGTGATCAGAATGGCTACAATAAAATTAAAGCTTTTCTACAGTTAATCTTTGGTGTTACAGTAAAGATGTTGAAGGCTCTAACTCAATGCTTTCATATACACAATGTCAATTATATGCATCATTGGGTACTGACTCAAAGAAGAAATGGGAACTAAGCTGCAATAAACTGTCATAGAGTCTAAGATTTTAAGCAGTTTAGTATTCTATCCCACTTGGGGAGTGGGGGAGAGATATGGTTTAAATGGAAACTTAAACCTATTTTAATTGCTAAACCAACTAACTATAAAGATTTTGTCAAGAGAAAATTCCTTTGTAGAAATAACTTAATCTGTGCTAAAAAATCTGTTCAGTAGTACAAATAATAAATAAATAATATAATAGATAATAATACTTTTATATATATATAAAAAACCTGAGCTTTTAAATATAAGATAAATGTATACAAACCAGGACAGCCAGAGCCATCATAATTAGCACTGGAACCTGCAGAATAAACGGTATCTCCTTCATCAGTGCTTTGATGAATTCACCAATACCCTGTCCTACGTGCTTCAAAGGCTCAGTTACAAAGTTGGTGAAAGTAATTGCCAATGCCTAGAAAAGCACAAACAGAAAACCAGTGTTGTCACTAACTGCAAACATGAGCAGAACAGTCTCTTTAGGCTGGCACATACCTTTGTGGGAGGAACCAGCAGAACGGGGTTTACCAGTAGAGTTTCATAGTACTTCAGACAGGGATCATCCTGAAACGTCCATTTACTTCTGAGCCACTCTGTAGTCAAACAAACAGAGACATGTTTTTACTACTTTTTAAAAATGTGTTTTATGACACAGCAGTAATACAGAAAGTAGCATTTCAGTTCTAGATGGAAGAGACCTCTTCTAGATATGGTTCAAAGCTCTGATTTATTTTTAAAAATCTTAGATTAGCTTGGCAGTGTAGTTTATCCAGTCATGGAGATGCAGGAAGGAGAGGGAAGGCTGGAAGAAAGAGGAGAAATTGATGTTTTCCCATGTTTAGTCAATAAAGTTCTCTTCATTAGATGAACTTAGTCCCCAGACACCTCAGAGGAAAAATAAGTCTTGTCTGTGGGATCTATTATCTAGCACATTTTGTCCACAGCTACTGAAACAGAAGTAATTGAGTGTTATTACTCATCCACCAGGCTGCAAGTAGATTAAAAATGTATATTTTGCTTGCTAGACTTCAAGAGACTATTTTATTTATAAGCAAAAACTCTTACTCTTTAAAGGGCACTTCTAAGTTATAAACAAGTGATTTATGACATCAGTATTTCTGTAGTTTCAGTCAGAACATAAACCACTGAAATTTGACATAAACAGAGCAATCACAGCCAATGAAGGGAAGACCATAACAAGCACTCATTAAGAGTTGCCATCATTAATCTACCCTCTGTAGCATTGGATAACAAATAATGCCTAATAAAAAATTTCCGCCTTCTCTGTAAAATAACAGCAGTACAGTAAGCAGTTACAGATCTAATTTCTGAAGGCCACTGTACTCGCAGGCCTGGAAGATGAAAAAACCAAAACCCCCTCTTTTTCTTGAATTCTGCCATCCTACCTTCAATAAATGGCACTGAATGGTGCTGGGAGAGGGGAGCTGGGGAACACAGGGTAAGGTATAAGGAAAAGAAGTAACACCGTGACATGCATTAAGAACAGTTTTGTGATCAGCTCTCCTTGAAAGGCCTAGAAAAGAAAGTCTTGTGGAATGGAAAAATGGTAAAACCACGTGTATTGCTGAGGAAGATTCAAAGTACTACTTGAAGAAATTATTCTTGGAAAGTATTACTGACTATTTTGTGATCTTAAATACTATTTACAAAGTAATGAAACAAGTATTTACCAATAAGACTTCCTCTCCAGTCTAACTTCTCAGCACAGACGTTATCGAACTGCCCCATTTTCGCGATTTCTGCTTGATGCTGCGCGAAGGCCAGCTGCAGGAGAATGAGAATTACTTGTAAAACAAACCACGGTGGTGCTGCGTGTAGAACACCTGCATCCATGCAGCACTGCACCTGAGCTCATGATGTCTGTTCTTAGTAGGTCTGGGATAATTACCCAGGTAAGTCTCCATTATGGAAAGTTAACTACCTAAGCAATTTAACAGAGTTCAATTCCAAGCACTTCCTGGGAATGGCTAAAAACTACCAAGACAGCTACCTCTGAGTTCTTCTCCAAAGGGAATATGAATTGCCAAAAGAGCAAACTCCAGTGTTCAAAGGTATCAGGTCAAGGAAAAAAGTCATCTGATGACATCTTGTTTCCTTAAAATGTTTCTGGATTAAAACCAGAGACAGCTGCCATGCAATTACTAATTAAAACATCAGGACATTCTCTTTAATTTTTTAAATAATTCCCATTAACAAATACCTGTATTAATTATAATTTTGCCTTACAGTTTGCAACTGATAATCAAATAGAAAAAATTAAATCATCTGTTGAAAAACTCTGAGTCAGTGCCATTCTTCACTGACTCAATCCAAGTCCTCTGTGTGGCAGTCCACTCGTTCAAAAGCCACCCTCCTCTCTGGCACTCTGCTATTCCTGGCTCTGACAAGCTGCAGTTAAATTCTGACGACAAGATGTGAGGACCAAGATTTTCTGGTTGGGCGATGACCCAGCAGCATGTGGTGGTTTTAACTCGGCCAGCAGCCAAACACCACACAGCCGCTGGCTCACCCTCCCCTGCCTGGGAAACGGGGGAGGGAATCAGAGGGTAAAAGTGAGAAAACTCCTGGGTTGAGATAAAAACAACTGAATAATAAAAATAAGAGAATTAATAATGGAATATACAGATGAGCGATGCACAGTGCCACTGCTAACCACCCGCCAACCAATGCCCAACCCATTCCTGGTCAGCAATCCCAAAGAGAGAAAACCCCGAAGCCTCACATCCCGGAAGAGCAAGAGAGCACAAGCTTTCCAGCCAGCCCTTGTCCATATACTGAACATCACCTTATATGATACAGAATATGCCACTGGCACATCCAAGTACTAACTTGGATCTGTTGACCTTACTATGCCCCCTCCCCCCAGGTTCTTCTGCACCTGCAGACTAGCAAAGCATGGGAAGTTGGAACATCCTTCATTTCCTATCAAGAACTAAAAACTTCAGTATATTATCAACATTCTTCTCCTACCAAAGCCCACACTGAAACCAAAACACAGCGCTATTCTAGCTAGTAAGAAGAAAATAAGCTCTGTCCCAGCCGAAACCAGCACACAGTATAAATTCCTCCCCACTGAAACCACTACCATTACACAGTCAGGCACTTTGTCACCATTAATGAAGCATTTCTCTCTGGTCTATCACACATTATATGCAGTTTCAGACAGGGAATCTTTAGAAAAAAAAAAACTTCCCACAATATATTTTTGTAAGACTTTTCTACCAAGCTGCCATGTCTCCCTTGTCCTTCCAGTGAAATCACATTTCTACTGCTTTATGAATTCCGTGCACCTTTGCAGCAAGATAAAAGTTGTCAGGGTTCCTTTTGTTCTTCTTTAAGCCTAACACACTGTCAACATGCTAAATAAAATGTTCATACCTTTATTTATTGTTTTATATAAACTAACTAAAGGAACTAAATTATCTTAGGTCCCACATAACTAAATTTTGAAGCCCAGAAGCCATTAAGATTTCAGAACAACTTACCTTATACAAGTAAAGCCAATTCCATGCAAAACTGATGAGAAAACTTATTAATAAAACACGTTTTAGCTGAACAAGCCAATGAATACGTGTCCACAACTCTGTAGCTATTATAATTACAACGCACACTAAGCACAAGAGTATCTGAAAAAGAAAACAGGTAAAAGTTATGATGCAGATTTGGAAGTTTACTGCCAGTACACATGAAGGAACTTCCAGGTTTTGTTTTTATTACTGTCACTTACACAGAACAGTCGAGAGACACTTTTCTTGCTTTCACAGCCTATCTGCAGCAGTACAAAGCAGAAAAGGTTCATGGTATTGCTAGTAGTCATTCCTATCACATCCTTACGCTGCAGTTGCTCATTTATTTCTTGTGATATTTAGTTATCTCTTCCTCATTATATTTATCATGTGACCTACCATACTTAAAAATTGGAAAATAGATGTAATTCAGTGCTAGAGCAGTGCCTGGTAGGAACCACAGAACCACTGCTGCCAACTCCTGCAGTGTGGTTAAGAGACAAAGTTACAGTTTGGGTAACATCAGCAAGACTACAGAGAAGCACTTTACAGTCTCTTTCCCATCCCAGGACCCCTAACAGCAAGGTTACGCTACTGGCAGCTTGCTTTTTTCATTTGGCTTACATGGACCCCCTCAAAACTAGACAGGCTACTTCCAGGATCATTTCGGGATAGAATGTTATCATGTTCTGAACTGTAAAGATTTATTCAGAGAGCTTCAGCTTATTATAGATCCTCAGCCTAGCACTTTATAATTCCATTTTAGAGAATATGACATTTTCACACAGTCACGCTCTCCTTCTCTCCAACACTCTACAATTTTTTTTTCCCCAGAATTCACAGAAAACTCTAACCTATAAAATCGAAGACCTCAAACTTGTCTCAATATACATATATCCCAACTCCTGCATAAGCCAACAGCTGCTGCAGGAGTTGAACAAGACACAAATCTGGAAAATGTATAATGCATGAGTTGTAAGTTTAAGTGGTAAGAAAGTACCGAGTCTAATGAATTGCACAACACAGATAGAAAAGACGGGAAGAGAAAAAAGAAAGCATACCAGAAAAGAACCACAAAGCTACAATAACAAAAGATGACCACAGGAATAGAAAACTTGAATTCTTACTTCAAGTGACATCACCTCTACCTTCAGCAACAAGAAAACAGAGTGACTCACTGTAAGTACGACGGCTTTACATGTGGAGTTAAGATGGTAATATTCAATGGTTAAACTTGCACAAAGAAACTGGAGAAAACAGCAATTAAAAAACAACAAAAAACCTTTCTTCTTCTTCTCTTACCAGAAACATATTATATAGATCAATTCCAAAAGTGTCTTCAAATCTCCAGTGCCAAGCTTTATAGTCATGATGCTTAAAATTTATCAAAATATCACTAAGTGCATCATCCACGGCACCTGACTGCCAAGTTTCCTCATTGAGAAACCTGAGGATCTCCAAATATGTCTGTTTTGTAAGGATGATCTCAGCATCGTAATGGACACGGCCCACATTTTCCTCAGGCTGAATTAAAAACAAAGCAAAACCATGATTAAAAGCTGCTTATGTGGAAACAGAACTACATGCAAAAAACTGTGTCCCTATGCAAAACCCTAATTATATACCCTCGTTATATACCAGCACCTTTCTGAAGCAGACTGTGGGACGAAGACATGGAACAGGGACCTCACTGTGATTCTATAACCATTCTGTTCATTCTTCTAAATTAGATAAAACACCAATTAAACTGATTTGTACTCTTTCCATTCTACAGCAAAAACCTAAAAAATGAAGTGGGGTATCTCATCTGTTATTAAAACTTTAGAACCACTTCTCATTAACAGGTGTTAATTACTAATGTGCTATGTATGCCTCCATCATGGCTGGGTAATACAGATAAAAGCTATTAAATACTGAAATAAGAAATTCTACATTACTAAATATGTTCTTTTATTCCTCTACCTCCAAATAGAAAAAAAATCTCCAAAGACAAGATAATAAAGTAATAAGGTAATTCTTATATACAAACAATATAATAAAGCAATAAGGTGATTCCTGTATGCAAACTCTAATAAAGCTGCTATTCCTAGACAGTTAATGTGGTAGAGTCTAAATCAAAGGCCCAAAAGGTCTACAACAAACAAAATCTGTCTCTCTCAAGTTTAACAGCCATTAACGTGAACTGAAGAGGGTACTATAGCTGCACGCCAGCAACAGGTATTTATATACATACTCTGAATTTACATAGTCTTCCCTTGGATGCTGTACAGATCAAAGGGCAACTGTCTCTCCTGAGCAAACACGACTAGCTAACAGCAGTACTGGATGCACACGCTGGGATCATTTTTCCTCTGCAATTCAGTTCCCCTCATTTTAATTTAAAGTAAACCAGAATAATTAATCAATACTTGATAACTGTGAAAAACACATAAAGTAGTAGTATGAATTTTAATTAATTTTTAATGAATGTTCAAATACTTACAAGGCCAAGTTTTCCAGCTTCATTTAAAATCTTATTCAAGTATCTCTTAAAAATATAAAAGCTACGGCTTTCATGTGAGTTGGCATTCCTCTTCTCACATTTTGCAATCTGCAGTGTAAAGACATTTTATTAACTTCTTGCTCAAATCAGCTTGTTCACAGGAGAAAAAAAAACCCTACCAACACATTAAGCTCGGAATTAACAGAGGCACATTTATGTAGTTTAGCAATAATCCTGTGATTAGTACACCAGCTAAAAAGCGTATGCAGTTACTGGAGACACTACTTTCCATGGGACTGGCCAGTACTGGATTTTAGATCTACTAATAACATGGTTTGAATACTCACCTCAGGAGATCTGGAAAACACTAAAAATCTAAATCTCCTTAAATTTTAAGTTTACATCAGAAAAAGAAAAGAGAACTGTAAAAAATCCTATGTAACTACAACAGCATTAAAATTGCACATGCCAGTAGGTCTCCAAATGGCTGAGTGAAGTGAGAGCCCTGGTAAGCTACACAAGCGTCGCTACACCTTCCTCATCTCAGGGGAAGAAGCAGTGCAGGGGTCTTACAGTGGCTTCTGAAAGCTGCAGCACTGCACATTATGGTCAGCCACAAACAGATTCTCTGTGCCCACAACCCACCCCTTAAAATCTAACAGAATTCAACAACTTGAAAATGAAAGATCAGGTTTCTCAGCTTTTGGCAGCATGGTGTAACATCAACACCACATGTTTAAACTGGACAGAAGCACATAGCTCCTATCAACTTCTGTTACACTATAAAACATTGTGGGAAACAGACTTTGGTAGGCAGAGCAGCAATTTGGAATTGAGTCCAAACCACTTCCAGTCTCTCCTCCGAGTAAAGAGGTTCCCCCTACGCAATGCATGGTCTCTTACAAATTATGCCAGCAATCCCCCTGTTCTGTACTACCCAGAAAAGCACCATCAGAAAGCACAAACCATAAAAGGCTTGAAAATATTCTGAAGTTCTGTAACAAACCTTCTGTTGCAATGAATCTAGTTCCCTGGAACAACTTGGTAAGATTTCAGTACTGACCGCATCCACATTCTTATCCTCAGAGTCATGATAGTTTGCCTAAAATTTCATAAGAAAAATGCATATCTTTAGAATCAAAGAATCTGATCAATATGCCATGTTACACTTCTGTAACACTTTAAAAGGAGCTAAAAACTGAGTGCTGGTCTGCTGCTAATACTCTCCCGATTATACTCCAGTTGCCTCTCTGCTGTTATTTTAGGCTCCAAACAGACAACTGTTTTCAGTTTATTTAAATGATCAAAAGGTGAGGTCTTGCCCTTTCTTCCCCTGCCCTTTCCCCTCCTTTGAGTGTTGGTGAGCCACACAGCGCATCAGATTAGATAACTGGACTGGCTAAAAACCGACTCAGCAAGCAAAGGAGCAGTTTTCTGCCAAACCAAGTCCCAGTCCAGCTGGCCAGGTAGCCAGCCAGACAGAAAGTAAACACACAACCCCACTCTGGCTTGCATGCCTTTCCTTTCATGTTCCCTCTTCACTCTGCAACAACCTCCCATTTTTTCTGTTAATTTCTCAGACTCAGTTTTATCAGAGCTTCTTCTACACAACCAGGTGTGCACATTGAGGAAAGTCTCCAAAAAGAAGTGCAACATCACACAAATTGGTGAACTCATACTGAAAATAAGTTTTCAGGGCTCTGCTGGCCCACACAGGCTGCCTACCTAAAACCTCTCACTGCAGAGCAGAAAAGAAATCCCAAAAAGATAGATTAACCCAAAGCAGTCATTCTTCTCCTTTAAGATGCAGTTCTGTTTTCATGGGAGACAACAGTAAACTCCTAATATTTTTCAACAGAAGCTGAAGCAGTTGGGCACCAAATTTAAAGGCTGCAAAGCTTGCTGCTTGATTTTAGGGATGCTAATGACTATCAGGTGGACTTGGGGCAGGTGGAAGCTGAGGAGAAACTCTGTAGAAAGAAATAATATAGTCTGCGTTTTTTACACTTCGGGAAGTTATGCTCTGAAGCGTTAGAATGGTAGCACTCAAGACTGCAAAAATAAACTTGAAAACTGAATAACAACAAAATCAAGGGTGTGCACACAACCAAACACAGTTTACAGCGTCGTATGTGCACATACGTACTGGATAAACAATATGCATCTCATCATACGCGTAGATCCCACTCCTCATACTAGACAACAATCAGAGTATGACTCAATTTGTCAAAACTAGCTTTTCATACTTCATCTCCTCCATGTTCAAGAGTTATTAACAGCACATCACTCAACCCCTGTTCTGATCTTCCTTTTGCAAACTCTGATGCCCAGGATTACAAAACATCATTGACTTTCATTATACCCTCACACAACAAATGGGTTTTATTCTCTTATTACTGGAGAACTGGATAATTCAAGTAAAATATAATAAATAACTGCAATTTCCCCAACTTTTATCAGCTGAGAACTTAATTTTCAAGATATTTAACACTATACTTGAGAAATTAGAAAGAGCTGCTTAACCCAGTACTTCTCAGAGAAATAACCTGTGCTGCTACAACCTGCATGAGTCAACCAACCACAGTCACCCACCACCTGTGAAAAGACAAAAAGCATGGCTCCTGTGACCCCATCAGTGTGCAACAAAAACTCATCAGTAAGAGGCCCTGCGCTAATTATCTGCAATAATATAGATCGCTATTTTTTCCTTACAATTTTAACAATAGCCACACAACACTTTTCTGTGTACAGATTCAGATGTAAACTTAGAAAACCTTAGAAAGACCATAATTCTATCATTTTCTAATGTTGCAGTTTAAGGGCAATCTGTCGACAGTGTCCAGCTTAAGGAGACTGTTTGGGAGAGACACGTATTCATGCACCTTTTATTTTTCTACCTTGTAAGGTCTTCTCATTGCTCCTGACGCTGCATCATAATTGAGCATATCGGTGGGGTCAATCCATTCATCATCTTGAACTTTACCACTCCCTATTAACACAACTGCACACAATACCAAAGGAAACAGCATCCTGTATCACCAAATATAACAAGAAATTCAGATGTTTAGTTCAGAATGTGACACGCTGTAAAAAAAACCTGAAACAATCTTACATGAAAAAAGTATTATCATAGAATCATAGAATGGTCTGGGTTGGAAGGGACCTTAAAGATCATCCAGTTCCAACCCCCCTGCCATCAGCAGGGACACCTTCCACTAGACCAGGTTGCTCAAAGCCTCATCCAACCTGGCCTTGAACACTTCCAGGGAGGGGGCATCAACAATTTCTGTGGGCAACCTGGGCCAGTGTCTGACACCCTCACAGTGAAGGTTTTTCTCCAGTCTTGTTTAAAAACTCGGTTCCCTATTAAGCAGGTTAAACTTCACTTATAGATTTTTTTTTTTCCCCAAAGAAAACAATGGCAAGAATATACAACGATTAAACTGTATTAGATGACCGGATCAACATAACTAGCTGGAGTTATCAGCAGGCGCAGGGCAGAGTTCGGCACTGCTAAACACGCCACAACAG
This sequence comes from Antrostomus carolinensis, assembly GCF_000700745.2. Lineage (NCBI taxonomy): Eukaryota > Metazoa > Chordata > Aves > Caprimulgiformes > Caprimulgidae > Antrostomus > Antrostomus carolinensis. The sequence continues at coordinate 43,529 of NW_010305794.1, forward strand.
CGCAGAACTGCTCCGGGCTTCCAGACAAGGGCCCTGGACCCTCACCATTACGGAATTCCCACGGCAGCCTCGCAAAGGCGGGAGGACACCCCTGCCCGGCCGGCAGTCACCTCGGCGCTGCCCCGGCAGGCCCAGGGCCGCCCCGCACAGGCCGC
>NW_010305795.1:0-7582 GCF_000700745.2 Antrostomus carolinensis
ATATTTATATATAGTTTTAATATATATAATTTTATATATAATCAGCTATAATTTTAAGAATAAATCCACATGTTGAATGACTTCTATGGAATTTTCTTTCACTTTTTATCCATTTGGTCAAGGTTGAGTCATCTTAATCTGGCAATTTAGGCGAGACAGAGAAATAAAACCTGGCACTTTTATCACAGCAATCAGTACAGGCGGCATTACGTCAATGAAAACGTAAAGTTCAAATGATGAAACGGGTGAGAATAAGAAGTATAATTTTGGCACTTCATTTTTTCTCATAATACTACGAGGTGAAATGTATTACTTCATGAAAACTTTTCTGGTGAAAACTCAAGCAGCAAAAAATCAGGAAATATCAAAACACATTATGCCAATATACCAAGATACATTTTGATGAACATGTATCAGAAATTCAGGGACTCCTGACACCTAATTTTTGTTCCTGCCTCCCACCTTACAGCAGATGTTTCAAGTGTAAAAAACACAAGGCATCTAGGGTGGGCTAATCCAAATGCAGACGTCTGAAACAAGCCAAGTGAGCAGTAATTAGAGGGGCCTATTTCTTTTGATAAACTATAAATGGACCTAAGAAGCCCAGGGCAGAAGTTGATGGCCAACACTCCAGATGCCTCAGGTTAAAGAAAGAAATCCCACTCCAGTGCCTTACACCAGGCATTTAGATTGAGAAAACATCATTAGCAGCCATGTGTGAAAAGTTTAATTCAGACTACTTGCCTAACCATGCTTTGGAAATCTAGTACAATGAGGAGCTCAGCTGCAAAGGCAGCCCAGAGCAACCAATCACTTTCACATATATCCAAAGACACTGCTTATGCCTGCAAGACTCTAGTTTTATGCCACCTTCAGGATTTGAGGTGTCCCAGGCACTATATGAATTACCCTATGATAAAAAGCTGAGTTTGCAAAGTGCATGCACCAGCAGTTCGCTGGCTTATTCTGGGACACTTCAGATTTCAACAGAGTAATAAAATGCTACCCAGAATGACAATAACCTTTGCTCCTGGCACTGGGATTAAATACTGTCTAAAGCCATTCAAACCCATAGACTCCTGAGAAACTTTGCATTCCTACCCAAACAATTTACTACCAAATTATTATTATTATTATTATTCAAATTTTCACCTCCAGTCAGATTATAGATAAAAACCTTGCAAATCTAGATCAAACCTGATGTGAACGGACTGAAGGAAAAAAAAAAGAGAGAAAAAAATAGCAAATTAGTCTGGGATAAAACAAATGCATCAAATCTATAGCAATACTCCATTGTATCTTCAAATGCAAATATAAGTATCTCTAGCATCTCAGCAATTCCTTAAGTCAACAGATGGGGACTACTTTTATTGATACTAGTTTAGAGAACTTTGGCACGTCATAGAATCACAGAATGTTGTGAGTTGAAAGGGACCCACAAAGATCACTGAGTCCAACTCTTGCCCTAGCATAGGACAACCCCAAGATTCAGACCATGTGTCTGAGGTCATTGTCCAAATGCTTCTCGAATATTGTCAGGCTTGGTGCCATGCCTGCCTCCCTGGGGGGCCTGTCCCAGTGCTCCACCACCCTCTGGCTGAAGAACCTTTTCCTACTGTCCAACCTAAACCTCCCCTGGCACATCTTCCTGCCATTGCCTCTGGTCTTATTGGCCTCCAGAGAGGAGATCAGCACCTGCCCCTCCTCTTCCCCTTGTGAGGAAGTTATAGACCACAATATAGTCTTCAACTTTACTTACCAATAACACCATCGAGAAATATACTTACCACTGGCTGTATCGGTGTCCCTGGAAACATGAACTGCATTTGCTGGGCAAGCATTGCTGCTGCAGTTTTTTGTTGGATTAAGTTGTTCCTGCCATTGATTTCCAGCTGAGTTTTTAAATGTGTTGGCGGATGAAGGTACTTGCAGTTCTCCCTTGTACAACGACCCTGGAAAAAGAAGTTACACTAATTGGTCTGCTGCTTTTGATGATAGTTTAATGCCTTTGAGCAAAATATCACACCATAAACTAAGCAAGAGGTAATGAAATACGGGGTGTTTCCTGGGATCTATTCAGCAAGCTGGGAGGAGCTGGTGACTTTGAGCTCCGTCTCAGCCCACTACCTCTGATTCATCACTAAGGCCATGGAAAAAAAATAAGAAAGACTTTGAAACAGCACTGTCATTGTTAAGCACGGATCACTGCTATACAATCAATGCTCTGAGTATTATCCAGACTGCCTGAACTGTCTCTCATGGTATTTGGCTAGAGCATTCGGTGTTATCATAACATAAATGTTTTTATAAATTACATTATATTATGAATAACAAATTCAAACCTTCTTTAAGGGAAATGGAGTTTTTAAACACATTATATTAAAAAATTATTGTGTGTTCATGGCAGTAAGGATTTAAAGTGGCCACTTCCTGCTTGTGTTCTCTTGTGTGTTCACCCTTATCACAGTTCACTGCCTTCTGGCATCCTGTTTTTACTACATCAGCACAACTTTGAACTATTTCCATTCAAGTATAAAAGAACAGAAGCCAAGCTGGTACTTTCACAGCCTAAATTTAGAAGCAGCGCATGGAGCTAAACCTGAAGGTACCCAGCAAAATGAGAGCTCCTGATCAACCTGCAAGCAGGAGTTTTCAGACAGTTATGAGTCAGACAATAAGAGACAATAAAAATATGGGTGGGCAGTCACCTCCATGGTGGCCTGTGTTGGAGGAGATGGACATGGAGCACACCTCTATAAGCAGTGACATGCTGACAAAAATATAGGTAGAGCAGCATAAGGCACGCTGATATGTTTTCCCCCAGAAAAGGACATCGTAGGGTGCACCAGCAGGCTGTGCAGCTGCAGGGCAGGACCTGCTGAGATCAGAAGCTCCTCAATGACACAGCTCACAGCCAGTCACAAAACCTTAATAGCTGTGACCAGAGGACCTAGAGCATTAGTCAAATTGCATTTGACACACTCAACTTGTAGAAGGTAAGTTTCCAAATTGAGACATTTCTAAAAAGTGCTTTTTAAACTTTCCAATCACTGGTATAAGGGCTTTACAATTTGTAGCCAAGCAGGAATAGTCTCCTATAGCCAAGTAAACGTTAAGATCCCTGTGCAAGAATATCACACAGTCAGTACACGTGTACACTGATTCTGTGTACACACACAGACACCGCTACAAAACTGTCAATACGCTTCAAATGTCCCAGAACAAGAGTGTTAATGTCATACTTTTTACTCAGATGCCAAAATGCTGCCGATTCTGCCTCTAATCTGCTATCAGGATGTAATAACTACCTACACAAGAGAAAGTTAAACATGTCCACGGAGGTTCTCCTGCGCCGAGGCCAATGGGAATGCAATCAGCTATTTCCCCACTATTAAGTATTGAGACCACGCCTCAAACTGCGCCTGGCCATTCTTTGGGAGTAAGCTAAGTGACAGAAGCCAGAAGAGTTCAAGAATGCTAAAAATTTAAGGGAAAAAAAAATGGTCTTGGCACTCAGGAACACTTCTTGGTGCTGTTCTATCCTGCAAGTATAAACGCAGTCATTTTCAGGACATCATGCCTTCCTTCTGACTTCTGTTGTGGGAGTCACTAATTCTGTCTGGTTTGATGAAGTACACAAAAGGAACGTTACTTTGTCAGCTGTCACAAGCAGAACCAGAAATAGTCACAATTTGATGGACACAGAAGAAGTCTGGCTCTTCTGTTTGAGGGGGAACAAGGCCATCACCTTCATAATGTTAAATCTGATCACGTTCAGCACAGGCAACAAGCATACGCTTTTGTACTGGCTGGTGAGGCCAACTGATTAAGACATTTTTAACTGAGATCTATTTAACCTTAACCTATTTTGTATATGAATGGTTCATAAAGCAAATCTGAAAATTAAAATGGCAAAGTCAAATCAAACTACTCTGCCTGGTGGAAATATCTACCCATGGAAACAAAAGTGCTCCTCAAATAAGTGGCTTTTGAAGCACCTTAAGCCTGAGGAGTACCTTCAGCCAGCTCTCCACTCCTACCTCTGAAAGCACACGGCTACTATATACATCACTTCAGGCTCTGCAAAGCAACCCACCCACAGTGCACAAAAGATTGGTTATTTCAGAAAACTTTCCAAAAGAATCCAACCATACAAAAATGTACTGTCCTGTCTAAACTTATTCATGTCTGTGCCTCATTTACCATTTTTTTGAGCCCCTGGTTAGCAATGAATGTACTATGAAAGGGCTGTGTGGCCCCGTCATGCTACTATAGAAAGTGCTGTAAACAGATCAACCCTTGTTGAAATTAAATGACCCAAAATAAACTGCAGTGGAATGAGCACTGAAAATAGTGAGCAGATTAATCCAGCCCCAGCTACCAAGAGACCAGCTTTCACTTTTTGGACCTACAATCACTGTGGGAAAACACCTATAAGCAACTTTTAATTCCTTTTTTAACAAATGCTCATGTGAACACTCAATGAAATTAGTTGCCAAGAGGAATCAGGCTGATTCACAGCTACTGATCATTGCAAGAACAAAAATTCAAACTTGTAATGCCATCTCAGTCAAATGGGACCCTGGATTTTGTTGTTTATTAAAAAATTAAATACAAAGTCCAACTGAGATGACTCCACATGTCAACCAAACAGCAGAACAGGCAACTCTACACAACATGCAGGAGTATTCAATGTGTTGGTTGGGTCAACATCTACAATAAGAGTCCACTTTGGATTCTTGAAAAAAATTACTATGCTAGCAGGCCATCTCACAACAAATACAGAGACAAAACTGAGTGTTTTAACTTTAGAATGCATCAGCATCAAGAGTTTGGAATAAGACTTGACTCATCACAGCTCTTAAAACCACAGCAGTTTAGGAACTGCTCCACAGACTCAGTCTCCCCGGCGCATGGTGGCACAAACTCTGCCAGCAGGCTAAGGCAGGCAGCAGGGAAAATAATTGCTTCATACAACTTTTAACCTGCTCCCACGTATGAGTCAGAGTCCTGAAACTGAGGGCGCAGACAGACTGGTTTGAAACTTGGTCCCTAGAAACTTCTGTCATCCATGAAGCGAAGGTTATCACCAAACGCATCATAAGATGTTGTGCACTTCCCATGCGAGTTCACCCAAAAAAATAACTTTCAATGAGCTGTCTCCTTATCTGCAATTGATAGCAATGACAAACAGACATCGGGTTAAATTCCCAGCACTCTGTTACTCCCCTCTCCCTGCAAGGATGGTACCTACCTCTGATATTCAGTTTCTCTGCCTTTGTCCTCTACAACTACCCTGGCCAAAAGCAGAGGGCCATATTTCAGGATGGTAATGGAAAGACTTAGCAGATAAACTACTTTTCTACTGCTAATGATCCAGATTGGGAACATGCTGTGGCTCGCATCGGGGGTGTGCTGATTCCAGTACAGACGTGAGAGAGCAAAAGGGTGCACCAAGGAGGTGGGAACTCAAAGGACTCCACTGCCCATCATTCAGGCACAGCAACGAGAGGCTCTGCTTCTGCAGGGGCAATGGTCTTGGGAGCTGCTACCTGACTGGCTTAACACCAAAACCACATCCCTTAACAAGCCATGCCAAACCATTGGCTTTAAAAAAAATAAATAAAAAAAATAAAAAAAATAAAAAATTAAAAATCAATAGATTTCCCTATTAAGAACAATAGGTAGTTTGCCTAAAATCAATGGCACAAGACAGCCCACAGACTAGAGTATATAAAAAAGCTACGTATGTGCTAAGAATTATAATTTCAAAATAAACAAAACAAAACCAGTACTAGAAGTAACATCCTGTAACTTTGTATATTAAAATGCTAAGAACCCATTTCCTGTCTACAAGTGGTACTGCCACACCTCTGTCTTGAATATTTTATAAATCTACAGCTTTCTTCAGTATTTTACTACTTCTCCAATAGCAACAACAATAATAGTAATTCATCCAGGCCCAGGCTTATGCATAATAATGAGTTAGTTTTACTTACTAAAATTACATTTATCTTTCATAAAAATAAGATGTTTGAGTTTAAAAAAAAAAAAAAGGCAAAACAATCTTCTTTTATCTCTTAAGCCAAGAATCAGCTAATGCATCCACAACCATTTTGCTCAGGTACTGAATTCTGCTTTTAAGACATGGGTCAATACATATTCTTAGCATGCTTGTCATAAAAGTCTCACTAGTAAATATAACAGCCCCAATCTATACAGTCAATCCAAAACTGCTGTAAGACATTTTTCTGCAGCACAATGTGGTGGGGTTTGGTTGGGGGTTTTTTTGCAAAATGAGAGGCTAATTGAGGTTGGTAGGGAACTCAAGAGCAGGGTCAGCCCTGGGGTCAGACCAGGTTGCTCCAGCCAGGCCTTGGAAACCTCCATGGGTGGAGCCCGCACAAACTCTCTGCGCAATCTCATATACTGCTTGGCTGTCTTCACAGTGAAGATGATTTTTCTTCTATTCAGTCTGAACCGGTCTAGTTTCAGCTTACGCCGGCTGCCTCATGTCCTCCCACCATGCACAGCTGTCAGGAGCTGGTCTGCACCTTTGGACAACCTCCTTGTCCTTGAAGGCTGCTCTTACAGGAGGAACATCACCCAGCAACATCATCACATTGTCTTCTGTTAGTGTGCCTGTCTCAGCTTAGAGAAGTTTTCTTTAAACCATACCCGGTAAATTAAGATTCCCTCTACGCTTTACCTCACACCTTGGAAAGGCAGTGGCCCTGGTTACCTACCATCCTATCAAAGCAGCAGTGTTATTCCATCATCAAACCAATCAAATTATTTATACTTTCCTTAAATAGTTGAAATACGGAGAGTCCAGCTTGAAGCTGAGCATACAAATCTAAAGTTAACTGAGGCAATTTATTGATCCTATTAGCAGGAAATCACAGACCATGCCTCCCCGCACCTCAAAGCACAGTCTAACACCTTGCACAGGACACCCCACCACCTTTAATCATCACAGGTTATCCCATGAGGAGCAGAAAGATGTAGGCATGCTTCCTTGCAGACTTCTGTCCCTTGTTCCTAACCTTGCTCCCCAGGGTGCTTCCAGCTCCCCCCACCCACCTCTACTCTCCCTAAATTCCCAGCTTCCTCCTGCACCCCACCTCCCTCCTTCCTCCTCCCCCAGAGTACCTTCCCACCTCTCCTAACTACAGACCAGGAAACAACTCACACGATAAATATAACTTGCTTGAGCCGTCCCTGTGCTGAAGGGCCAGCCAAAATGTGCAGGCGGCTGCAGACCGCGCTGGGGAGCGGCTCAGTGCGTGCTCCAGCCTTTTCCTTAACGGGGTAGTCATCTGGATCTCCCTCTTCTACCCAGACACTGATTTTTGCATAGCCAGTAAGAACTTTGCAATACATCTTTGAGATGTCTGCTTCTAGCAACTTTGCTTGAAATTGGCCAGGGTGTTCAGAAGTTATTACAGTGCAAGGATGATGGTGGCAAACATATGGATAGTGCAATTATGCAAAACCTGTTTCCTTAAGAAAACAAGCTGGAACTAACAAATGCAGATGAAATGTATGATCTCTCAGGATTAAATATGCAGTCTTATTGGGG
>NW_010305795.1:7753-8243 GCF_000700745.2 Antrostomus carolinensis
GGGGGGGGGGGGAGTATATGACTTCCAAGACACGAATGGTTTTAGAAAGCATGTGAGCAACTGGTTCTACAAGAGTAAAAAGATTTTCTGGTTTCCAGCTAGACTCTCAGAGATCCAAAGGTTTCACAGAATCACAGAATGTTGGGGAAATGGTTTTAGAAAGCATGTGAGCAACTGGTTCTACAAGAGTAAAAAGATTTTCTGGTTTCCAGCTAGACTCTCAGAGATCCAAAGGTTTCACAGAATCACAGAATGTTGGGGATTGGAAGGGACCTCAGGAGATCATCTAATCCAACCCCCCTGCCAAAGCAGGTCCATCTCCAGCAGGTTGCACAGGAAAGTGTCCAGGTGGGTTTGGAACCTCCCCAGAGAAGGAGACTCCCCACCCTCTCTGGGCAGCCTGTCCCAGGGGTCTGGCACCCTCACAGGAAAGTTTTTCCTCATCTTCAGGTGGAACCTCCTGTGCTCCAGTTTGTGCCACTTGCCCCTT
>NW_010305795.1:8293-24521 GCF_000700745.2 Antrostomus carolinensis
TTTACATATTTATAAACATTAACGAGGTCACCCCTCAGTCTCCTCTTCTCCAAGCTAAAGAGACCCAGCTCCTGCGGCCTTTCCTCATAAGGGAGATGCTCTGCTCCCTTAATCATCTTGGTGGCTCTGTGCTGGACTCTCTCAAGCAGTTAATTTGCTGGAGACAGAAAAGACAGACAAAAAAAAAAAAAGTAATAATCATCTGATGCCACAACCACCTCTTCTACTGGGAAAAAAAATTTGCAAATTTCTGTATCATGCAGCTTCAGCAAACTTGCACATGCTTGTAACGATCAGATCACATTTTAATAAATGAATGCACTTGCTGGTTAGCTAGACATCATCTGCTAGATACTGACATTAGATACCTGAAGATATTACATACTGTTCAAACCTTGGCAGAGCAAGAGCCAGCAGAGGCCACTGCCTGGGGCGGTGGCAGCGCACAGCAAGAATAGCCGCAGAGAGAGCAGCGTCAGCAGCTGTGGAGGCACCTAAGCCATAATAAATACTCCTCTGGAAGAGTTTCTGACAAGAGCAGAAAATGTTTCTCCTCCTTTGGGATTCCTCCATGGCAGCCCCTCAGCAAATTCTGGTTGGGAACGTGTGTGGCCTCACCCAATCAATTTAACAATTTCACCATTGCATAAATCAGGAACCTCTCAATTCCAATAACGCTGGGCTCCCTGGGCTAAAAATAGACCCAGTCAATAGGGGAGGGCAGGGTATTTTGAGATACTTAATCTGCTGCTCCTGTCCATAGACAGACACAGTAACTCTATCACCCCAAAACATCCAGTTCAAATGTTATTTTTCAAATGCAAAAATACTAAAAAGGATAACAAACCCAACAAACCAACAAACAAACAAAAAAAACAACCCAAAAAACACTGACTGCATTCAAATGCAGAGAGGGATTATTCCTCTTGTTCTACGAGACTTGCATTTATGCATTTCCCTATACATTTTAGTACATGAGAGCTCAATCACCAACAGCACTTTCAACACTCAAGGAAAACCACTACACTTCAGTATGGATTGAGTTAAAAAATATTTTCTATCTAGCATCACAATATGGGAATTCAATTTTCCTATGCAGGTCTATTTGCTTCCTAAATTCTCTCAGAAAGTAAAAAAAAAAAAACAGATACCACACCTCCATTAGAGTATTCCCTTTGCACTTGCTGTGAATGTTGTGCCATCCCACACAATCTGTAGGACTACACATGCCTGTAGACTTAAGCATGTGCAAGGACTTAGGGGATTTAGTTAAACCTTAAGAACGACTAGTCATAGATTTTTTAAAATGTAACTTAGCATTTTATTTCTTCCTTAAGGTATACAAAAAAGCTTCAAACTTTTTTGAATTTTGCATAATTTAGCATCTAGAGGATGTTGACTTGCAAATATGCATGCTTATGAAAACATGATTCTTTTAGGCTAAGTAGAATCATACCTAATTTTATAGAAAGAAATGGAAATCAGAATCTTATCTTGAAAATGAGACATACTTGAACTATTTGAGAAAAAGAATTTCAAAAGGACCAAACTGTACTAGTAACAGAAATAGTAAGCTTTTGATGGAGAGTTGAAATGCCTCAGACTTTACCTGTTGCCATACACCTTACCAGCACAAAGACCTAAAGGAAAAAATGTATTTCAAAAAAACACAAGCATCTTCCCCTTTACTCCACTCTCATAAGGCCCCACCTGGAGTACTGTGTCCAGTTCTGGAGCTCCCAACACAAGAGAGACGTGGAACAGGTTGCCCAAGGAAGCTGTGGATGACCCCTCCCTGGAAGTGTTCAAGGCCAGGCTGGATGAGGCTTTGAGCAACCTGGTCTAGTGGAAGGTGTCCCTGCTCATGGCAGGGGGGTTGGAACTGGATGACCTTTAAGGTCCCTTCCAACCCAAACCATTCTATGATCTCTCCTACTACACTTGGAATATTTCAGCTGTTGGATCTGTTTTCCTGAACAAAATAAAAAAAAACCCAAACAAAAACCACCAACAAAAAAAACCTTAGAAACTTTGCTGAGAAATTAATTCTGTATCTCTAAAGCCATCTTGCAAGTCCACCCACTGAAGTTAGTGAGTGTGCATACATATTTATATGCACCTACACACTTCCGTTTCACGAAAAAGTAGAAGGCAAATTTACTTTCTTTCTTTCAAGTAGAAAAGGAAAAGGCAAAAAATTCTCAGGTGATTTCAGTTTGATTCGGTTTCCAACAAGGTAAGAAAACCCATTAGCTGCTTTTCAAATTATTTCAATTATTTGTAAGAAACTAAAAGCCGGTAAAATAAAAATTATCATTTTATTCATAAAGTTAGAGAACCAGAACTGCCTATAACCGACAGAAAAATAGGAAAATACTGAAAAAAAACAGAAAAAAGATGGAATGTCTAAATGATGTAAGAGTCTTAACACTAAAGACTTAATAGGAGATATTTATTTAAATGGAAAATGACAAAATGTTCTACTGAAGAGCACATTTGCAATGCACAAAGAGCTCCAAGTCTCTCAAGATGCTCTTTCAAACAAACGTTGAGAAGGATGGCTATGGAGAATGGTTTAATAATTTGCCTTGCAATATCAAGGGAAGTGTACTCAATATTAAATTGCTCAGAAGAGAAAGAACTCAAGCAGATATTGCAGACGCCAAAAAAAAAAAAAGACATTTATGAAATTGTAAGTCATTTGACGAATATCCTTGAGATTACTCTAACAAATAAGACAAAGAAAATTCAGACAAAGAAACAACAGTTTAAACTAATATCAATTTATTTTATTTCTGTGTTTACTGCCTTGAAAATAACTTGAGAATAAGAGGGAAATAAAGATTATTTCTTCCCCAATTACGTACCTCCTTTTTCTTTTCCCATTTTCCCTCCTCACTAGTACTCAAAATCTAAAACAGTAATTTATATTTTAGCTTCTTGTTTGGCTACCAGCATCGATCAATACATCACAAGCAACTGTGGACAACCCTTGAAATAAATCTTCGCTCTATTGCCCACAGGCAACTTCCATGTAAAGAGAGGCAGTTGATGCATAGTATAGGGAAGACCCCTATGGAACAAACATAAAGAAAGCAGAAGGAACCGTGACCTCATGTAGTTAAAATTCCTCAAATGTCCGATTTCTATCACATGGGTGGTGAGGCTCTTCACAGGATGCAAAGTCGCCTTGTGCAGGGCTCTAACAAACATACAGCTCGTCCCGTGGAAGGACTGGATGCAGCCTGCCACGCGGCTCAAGATGGGTTGTAGTAGCAGAGTGGTGATTTAAGCCCTCCAGCTCTGCTCGTTCAGAGAAGTCAACGTATTGACAGATCCTTGCATTATAAAAAAAAAAAAAAGCCTAAAACTTTTATGGAGTCTCATGATACAGTACAACATGGAGTTAACTGATGTCTGGGCAGCTTTAATGCGCCCACTCACCACAAAGACTGAGTGGTTTTGTGGAAGATAGAAGAGAGCTGTGTAAATTGCAGGTGGGACCACACGGTAACTCAAAGTGACACAGATTTTTTGCTGGTAAACAACATAATCCACCATTAAGGTTAACTTGACTGAACTGTAAAAGAAGAAGATAAGAGCTTGCAAGGAGGCAATTTTCTTCAACTTTTCTCAGTATCTCAAGAGCAGACAAAAATAGCCGTTCCAGAAGTAATGCCAGCAACGGAAGGTAAGTTGTTGGACTGCAGGTCAGCTAGCAAGAGAAAAGCCAACAGCAATGTAGCAGAACAGCAGAAGACGACCAAGCAAGAAGATGGGCATGGCACAGCACCACCTCCTGATGTACCTCTTTCCTCACCTCCTTTACAAGTCCCATAAAACTCCTCAAGCAGACATATACTGACTGTAATGCAAGTGTGCTCACCCAAACAGGACTAAGATTAAACTCCCTTGGTTTGGAAACACCACTTTGCAGCAAAAAGGTAGGCAAAGATAACTGCAGAACTAACAGCCAAGCCCTGAGACATCTAATTTCTCTCTCATTGGCCTGCGAAGGAAAGCCACCACATTTCAGCACACAGACTACACCCTCCAATGTCCATGCCACACGTCCTCCACCATAACCAGGTTAGAACAGAAAAAGCAAGTAGTGAGGACAAGTCTTTACTGCCCACGAGCCCCAGCAGTGAGCAGCCCAGCAAGGATCGGGCAATGTGCTGGTATGTTGACAATGGAAATCTTAACATACTTCAGACAAAACCATAAAATCAGTTATATGGCTTCAAAAAGGAGCAAGAGGCATGCCTGGACAGTGAGGAGCCTGGATGACCAGATGAGAAGGAAATGGCAGGAGAGAGCTGTAAAACCAGCCTACAGTGGTTAGCCTCCTACAGTGAGTCACCTGCCCAAGGGAGCCTTGAAAAGATGCTTCATTTGAGAGTTGCAGTGAATCAAGAGACATTTGGAAAAGGCCCATTATTTGGAAGAGTTCCACTGTATGGAAAATGTCATCAGCACCATATAGCAAGTGCCTTATGTACCAAGGGACCCCACTGGTGTGCTATGGAGAAGAGCAGACCTAACATACTGGGAGCAAGCGTCCACCTTGGCCACCAGTGTGCCACAGCCCCAAGCTCTTGAGCTGGGTGCCCAGCCACCATTAACTGCTACAGGGGGTGACCTGATCTGCCACCAGTGAGTCCCTCTGCTGCTCTGTGTGGGGATGGAGTCACCCCAGCCAGGCCACCCCACACCCATGTGTGCACCGAACAACGCACCAGGGCTCCCAGTCCAGCTGGGGCTTGCTGGGCCTCTGCCCTCTTGGGGATTTCACACTTTCATAGAATCATAGAATCATAGAATGGTTTAGGTTGGAAGGGACCTTAAAGATCATCTAGTTCCAACCCCCCTGCCATGAGCAGGGACACATTTTCCAAACGGAAAAAGCAAGAGCCGAGTTAAATACACAAAATGCCGAGGACATCTTACATAACTGCAGAGGTGAAAACTACACTGCCTTGGCCCTCTGCAGAGCAGGAGTGTTTACCCACCCGCAGCTGCGTTATTAATAAATCAATGGCTTTGCTCCCAGGATGAGCCCAGGAGGGCTGGAGTTCGACACCACCTCTCAACTCACCGGGAAACTGCTGAAAACACACAGAAACTTCTGGGTGTTCTAGAAACTCCATGTAGTAAGAACTGCATTAAAAAGCACAAAATAAAGAAAAAACTCCTAAAAATGAAAATATATTTGCATTTCTGAAGAAGAATCACACATAAAATCTCCTGTACTATCTATAACCGCATTGAGAAGAGTGAAACAAATTACTGAGATGAAAAGACACTGTATCACTATGGGACCATGTAAGAAAGCAACCAAGTGTGCCTGACCTGAAAAGCAAAAGGTAAGCAGGTACCTTTCTTAGCCTTTTCTATACCCACTCCGTGCTCCTCCTCTTCTGGGAATTGGTTTCTCAACATCAGTGATACATTTCAGTTGTTACCTTTTCTAGCAGTCTGACACACCTTGGATCTCCCTCTTCAGGGAATGGGGAAACCAGCACGACTAGCAGGAGGGGCAGTGAGACCCCTGCCCTGAAACAACAGGGCACAAGTGAGAAATACCCAGAGGATAAACAAACTAGATCAGCTTTAAAAAAAAAATAAAAATAAAAAAGGGGGGGAGGTGGAGGAGAGGAGAGTGGCAAGAGGTCCAGAAATTCAAGCAAGAGGAAAGAATGAAGCCCTGGCATCCCAGTAACCCCCCAAAACCCTTTTGTTTTTGCTGAAGGGCTATCTATCCACCTGGTATTGGGAAGCTTCCAGAAGATCTAGCAAAAATAGCAAGAAGTATAATGCAGCTACATTTATCTCAAATGGTAGCTTACGGAATTAGGCAGCTAAATCACAGTTATGAGAAAAGATAAGACACATTAGGACATCTTATTACCTTCCTTGAATGCTTTATTCATCCAAGTGCTAGAATATGTGACTGTGGTCTTGAGAGTGCTTATACCTTCTCAATACTGTGTTGAAGGAGCAGATAATTATTCTCTTCTTTAAGACAGATTCAACGACAACTAAATAAAATTCTAGGTTAATCTCAAATTAAGATACTGCATCTAGGTTTCCCAAGGCATATAACTGTGACTTTCAGGGGAACACACACTCCAGACTCCCTACCATTTATTATACTGTAATGACATTGTCAGTGTATTCCAAAGACCATGGTACCCCTGTTTTCATCAGCGTCGTGAGTAGACGTGGTGATACCAACCTCAGTTACATGACCACATCTGCTATTTTACACAGCCTTCTTTCCCAAACAGAGAATAGGCAATCAAATGGTATTCTCTTAAACCTGGCATTCAGTGGCTGGTAGTAGTACTCTAATGCACATCCATCTATCTCCTGGCCTGAATGCAAGATATTGGCTTTCTTTTGGACCTATCCATAGGCCTGGCTCTATAGGATCACATTAAGAATGGCTCTTAAAATGATTGATTTCTCAGTCTTCTTGTAAGACTAGATAACATTACTTCCACTCTACACAGAATAAACAGAGACCAAATATGGTTAAACAGCTAAGAAGGGCCTGCAGTTTTTGGCTCTCTGCCCTCCTTCCACTTTGCCATTGCACCTGTGTAGCACATGCAGGTGCTCCACAAGACTCCTACTGCTTTTGGGGTTTTGGGAGTCCTGCCACCTAAGGGCTAGTGGTGAAGATGCCAGTTTTGGGGACTTCACAGAATCACAGCATAGCACATCTCTGACATCTATAAATACCTGAAGTGCGGGGCCAAATGGATGGGGCTGGGCTTTTTTCAGTAGTACCCAGAGACGGGACAAGGGGTAATGGGCAAAAACTGGAACACCGAAAATTCCAGACACACTTAAGGCAAAACTTCTTTACTGTGAGGGTGACAGAGCACTGGAACAGGCTGCCCAGAGAGGTTATGGAGTCTCCTGGATAGCACATCTCTGACATGTTTTCCTCAACTCTTGGCTCCCACGCAGCTCATCTAGGCAAACTCCCACCTTGGCCAAGCTCTCCTCTTCCTCTGCCTTTCTTCACCTTTGGCATCACCTCTACCCCACTCCTAGCACCAGCACCTGACACCAGAGAGAGCTGTGCTCGATCCTTGGTTTGCAGCCAGCTCAATGCACATGGAGCCTGCCTGATCTGCAAGACAGCCCGTGCTCGGCCTCTGCTAGGCATGCACAGAAGGCAAGTCTTCATCCTTACAAAATGACCAGATTTGTGTGACATTTCACAGAAATAGCATAAGGCAAATTACTGATATCAGAGCAACCCTTCTGCTGGAAATCTCGAGGTCCAGCTGTAAACAGTGAGTAATCAAATTTATTATTGAACCAGTTTTAAGAAATACTTAAGAAGGAAAATCAAGGTATTTACATCTCGGCTGTTTCTCAAAAATGGTTGAAATGTTTCTCTGAAACTTTAAATAAACACTCTGAGTCAGTCACTCACATGTTTCATCCCAGATAATTGCATTTTGAGATACTTACAAACCGCAGAAAAGGAGGATATTATTTGGAAAGTGGTGAGCAAGATTAAATCCAAGTGATGATGATGGCACACTGTTGGTAATAAAACACTCACATGTGCCTCATCAACACATCCGATCAAAGGCTAACGACTGAAGGAACTCCAAGCACTTATGGAGAAATAAACACAATGTCAGTAAACAAAACATTCAGTAACATGTTAAAAATTAAATCTGCTGGACCATTTGTCCAGAAATATTTTAATGTAAGTAGTCACTACACATTCCAGCTGATGCACTCCACAGACAGAATAGTTACCAAACAGTGTTTTGGAAATTATAATGCCTATAAGCATATAAATGTCATTTCAAGGCAAACTCTTTGTTTTATTTCAAACTGCATCGAAAGGGATCATGTGGTAGTGTACAAAGTGTTTCCAGTGTCACAGCAAAGCCCTAATGATCTATACAGAAATAAAAAGTCATGACCGTTGGGCTTGAACAAGGACTTCTCTGATTTGTTTTTTTCAGCATCTGAAGATGATACTTTCCCACCCTAACTCTCAGCAGGTAAAAGAAGCTAATTAAGTATTCACAGGCTGTTATGAGTTCTATTACGAAATGTGCAAATCCACTTGGATAAAGGAACCACCTTTGTGACTTGTCCTACCTTCCCCTTAAAGTTTCTACAGGAGACAAGCAGGCTCCCCTGCACCAGTGACAAAGTGACTGCTTTCAGTGTCTATCTCTTGGAAGCCTTGACAGGCTTGGCACCACTCTCATCTGTTTCTCAGGAGAAACTAACACAGGGTCTGAAATACTGTTCTCCAAGCAGGAACCAAAGGACCACTTAATTTATGACTTTCCTTTGTGGGTAAAGTGTTTTCGCTGCCTGCACCTTATCTGAGCAGCAGTCACAAGACGGAGATTCCCATCAACCACCTTTTTGTCAAATGCTTCCCTTTGTTTGGGTGCCAAGGAGGAAGAGGCAGGATGCGGTCAGAAGCCAAGGGCACAGCCAAGGCTTCCATCACTGTTTTTTATGCCGAAGTACCAACAACAACAACCAAATGAGAAACTAGGTGAAGACTACACCTCCTGTGGCTGACAGACCTTCTCCCTCTCTGCTCCTGTGCAGGAGTGGGGAGAACAGAAGCGCTGAGAACTTTTCTCTCTGGAGCAGGAAGGAGAAGACCACAACCACCAAGTCTTCAGAACTGCACACAGACTTTGAGAAGGTATCCATCTCACCACCTGGCCTGGCAGCGCAGCTGAACTGTGTCTTCATCATTCCCAGGAGAATCATTAATCACAGCTACGTTGCAGGAATTTGGTTTAAATACTCTTTATAAATGTCACAAGGCTGAAGAACAGTACTAAACTAAAACTCCACAAACCAAAACAAAGTTTTATGGAAGAAAAAAATTCCATAATGATCTCATGCTTTTCATAAGAATGGCTCTTTCACAGCCAGGAACCATAAAGTATTTGTTTCTATTTTCTATTTTTATTTGTCTGATACGCACATCATAAAGTTATTACAATTGCTGTGGGACATCAAATTCAACCTGAAGGACATTCAGGTTAAAATGTAGTATGGTATGAAATGTTCATCATAATTGAAACAATCTTGTTTCAGATTTTTCAAAAAGCCTTTGTAATTGCAGACAGTCCAGAAAAGAAGTATTCAAATGGCCAAATCAGGGTTTTTTTCCCCATCCTGCTGCTTTTCAGTGAAGAAAAATTGTGATGGATGAGTACCATTCATCAGGAGAAATAGTCAAAATATGAGATCACTAACCAACATCTAGACAGGGCTGAACCAACTCCCTTGTTTAATCATTGGGGATTTAGTGTCTGGATGGAGAGAGGGCGAGAGGGAGTTTAGACAATTCTACAAATTTAACACTAACATATGAAAAACATTGTAACCAGGCTTTAGTACCCAGCAATATTCATCATGGGTTTCCAGTGCAGCAGAGAGAGGACTCTCTCTCAACCAACAGTGACCGCATGAAGGCTGGCATATGCAGCACTAAGAGCTATTTTGCCATGTTAGCAAGACAAAGACTAGAGTTAGGTTTTCTTTGCCAAATGTCATGTAAAATCATGCCCAAAAGATACAGCTCCTGATACAAGCTGTCATTAACCTCCTACCACTCATTCACGAGGCAGCCTACAAACAGCACTCCTCAAGCTAGTTAACCCCTACACTGTACTACTTAGAAAATAAATTTAAAAATGAAAGCAAAAAGAAAGATCTACTTTCAAAGATGTTTTCACATCTTCAGGCCAGTCTTGGGGTCACATAAGCTGCTTTGTAGGGGTAACCAACAATCAGAGTACGGGAACCTAAAACTCATTAGGGATCCTCTGGAAGACTTAGGAGCCAGATGGAGCATCTTCATACAAGGGCAAAGCTCTGACCCTAGGCACTGCCAAATAGATTGCAAGCACATAGGTAAAAGATGCAGGAAACTGTAAGGGCTGCACTCAACTCCCCTCATTGGTAGGCAAGCCACAAACTGCAGGACAAGTAGATTTTATATATACATATATATAGGCAGACCAATCACATACAAAAAATGAGATTTTTAAAAGGGTAGCTCCATACCTCTAAAGATATGGCCTCTGATGCAGAGATTGCTTTGGAGGTGAGTTAAACATGAATGCACCCCAAGCAAGTCATTATTAGCTCTACAATTATTGAGTTCCGTTTGTTTTCCTGGATTTCTAGATACCTTAAAAGCAGACTGATTAGAAGTATCTTGCCTTCTACAGCAGATCATGTGCAATATAGTAAATAATCTCAACCTTCCTTGGCAAGCAACTTCAGTAGAAAGGAAGAAACTGCCAATGGGGAAAATCTCTTTTAATGAATTTTAAACTGACATTAAGACTACAGCAGCGCTGTTAACATTTTTAGAGACAATTGTCTCCTCCAGCAGATGTTACCAGGACTTTTATTTATTTTACTTTACCACCTGAAAGCCCAGTGTTTAATCAGCAAGTATTTATCTTCTCACCAATGGTAGTCCCAATCTCAAAGTTTCAGTGAACAGAGAATGCCAAATTAGCTTTAAATGTCAAGTCTACTTTGAGAAGAAAAATCACAGTGAATTTTAAATGTAGCAAGGCCTCAATAGAAGGTTCATCATATGTACAGCCACCCATCATACCGCAGACCACGCTTTACTAGTTTTCCCATACTATAATCCTGAGAACAAGGAAAGAGAGAGACAGCAAAGCATGGGGATCCATGCCTGAAGGATTGCCTTGGCTGGGTGCATTTAACAAATAAAGTGTTCAGTTTTAACTCGTTAAGGAACATCTGATTACCATATCATAGCAAATCCAAAGAAAAGGTAAGAGCTACGAAAAAATCTTTTCAAACATCAAACAGAAATGACACAAGCTTATAAATAGACCTGCCTGCAAGCAAACAATTTCTGGAATGTACTGGGGGAAGCAAAGGAGAATCCCACAACAAAGGAGATTGCAAAAGCCAACCCAGTTTAACAAGTGGAATTACCAGTTTGGAGACTACAGGGAAACAATGCAAAAACACCAGCAAGTCTGATACAAAGAACTTTTCTCAGCATTTAACAGAAACCCCAACAGAAAGGCCAATAACTAGGTAATTAAATACAGCTCTTTGGAAATACAAAACCTTACACAGAGTTGTTAACTACTCATGGAGTACTAGAATTAATGAGGAACTGAAGGTCTCTCAGAGTAAAGCTGAACAATTTCAGATACATTAGTTAAAGTTGGCTGAGTGAGATACATCCAATCACAGTTGGAAAATGTTAAGCTATTTGAGTACCAGACAATAATTTATATATCATCAAACAGCTGTCTGCCAATTTATCATGTACTTCTTGCAGATACACAAAGAGCTGATAACCTATGAAGACTTCTAAAACATTATTCTAATGCTTTAAATCTACCTTTTATGCTTGCTATTAAAAACAAACTCATACTAGACCCTAGATGTACAATGAAGTATCTTTTAGGTCTCTCTGACTGCAGCTAAGAGGATGATAACAACCCTGCTATGATGGAAACATGATGGCTACCACTGCTCTCCAACACTAAAAAAACCACACAAAGCCCCTAACGCTGTAGGGGAGTACGGGTAACTGAGCATTTTCCAGTCTGGGAATAAGAGAGTCATTTTGTGACATTTTTCTGTGCCTGTGCACAGCCCAGGCAGGCACTGTGGCTCATGGATCCAAGCAGCAAGCTGTCTACGGAGGCCAGTGGGGTACCTCTGACACCATACTGTACTCCAGAGCAATATTCAATGCCCCCAGTTCCCACACGGACAGAGGGATATCCAAGATGGCTCTGAGTAGCTGCACTGGGAGGTGTGGGATTGCTGGTGCTGTCTACAAGCCAATGCCCATCTCTAAGGACCCAGCAGAAAAGACAGCAAAGAACCCTATCCAACCCAACCGCCCTCACCTTAGCACTGGCAGATCCCACAAAACATGGGGTGGACCAGCCTGAGCTTGTGTGTTCAAATAATTAGCTATACATAAGCACTTATTTAATGGTCTTCAGATAAACATCATCTTCCGTTTGGAAAGCTAACTTATATAAAAAACAAACTGCATCTGATCTTCTCTTTTGTTCATACTCATGAACAGATTGGGGGCCAACACTAATATTCCCACATCTCTTTAGCTGCCCTATAGTTAGAAAAATATATTAATATTCCAGAAGTTGAAACTTTTCTTTGTTTAAACCTAAAATAAAAATACATGTTGGCATTCCTTAAAATGAAAGTGCTTCAAGGACAGTGGAGTCAGATAAAAATATATTGCCTGTTGGCTAGTTCACCATCACCGGAGAAGTGAAAATTGCTATTCCAAGTACTGCAGCCAGGAAGTATTTAGGACAGACACTCAGCCAACTTTAACTAACTCCTGAGCAACAAGTCAATAAAGCCCAGTACCTGTAAATGCTCTGACAATTTATAACATAAAAATAAAGGTCAAGGTTTTTTTTTTTACCTTTAAAATATAAAAAAGAACATAGAGGTAGAAAGCGAATGCATCAAATGATAAAATTTCAAAAAACACTAAGTGAAAACACTAATCTTGGGGAAAACAATGAAATCAGATGATAGTGCACTTAATTACAAAATTAGTTCTGATGATTAAATGGGTAAAAGTACAGTGAAAGTAAAGGAAAAGTCTAACCTTGATGTCCAAATGTAGAAATTCATTGGAAATTCTGCGAACACAAATCCAAGAAAACTTTCACCTTTACACATGGCCATGTAAACAGGTAAAATTAGTGTCCAGGAATCTTAAAAGACCTCACTCTGAGGCTGTCATTGTAAGACTATCTTCATTAGTCCGGTGTCATTAGTAACAGTATTTCTATGATTTCTAGCCATGTCTGGGCCCAGTGCAGCACAGCACAAACCTGTTACTGACTGCAGTGGTATATGAATTAGGAATACAAAAAAAAGAACATTATAAAGCATTCGAGCTCACATTTCCATGCCTCCTGCTTAAAGAAAAAAAAAAAAGTTGCACACTTCATTGCAACACGTGCTTACTGCCTCTGTGCTCAACAGAAGGTTACAATTAGGAACACTTCTGTAATTACTTAGATGAGCTGTTGTACACCTCTGAATTTGTCTTCATATTCTCAAGAGCAAACCGCAGACTCCACTTCTCAAGAGCCACTGCAGCTGCATACAAGTAAATAAATAAAAACCACTTTTTCTGACAAATGATTCAGCTTTTAACAAAATAAAAACAGCTGTACTGTGTTAGACCCCGGTTCATCCAGCCCAGTATCCTGTTTCCAAAAGTAGTCAGCAGCAGATGCCTAGGGAGTAGTATAAGAACAAGGAAACCATTTAATGATATATATTGAAAATATTTTTCACATATCCTTGATGGAAAACAGAGATGGAATTTTGACAGAAGAGGGAAAAAAAAGCAAAAGAAAACAAAGAGTCCAACACACACACCCTTTGCAAAAGCATGAAACATTCCTTTCAAAATAAAAAGAGAACTGAGGGGAAGAGAAATCTTACCTATTTCCTTTTTTTTTTTTTTTTTTTCTTAAAAAAAAAAAAAAAAAAAAGCCTGCAAGAGCAAGGAAAAAACAGAATCTCACTTGCTATTCACAGAAAACTGTGTAAGCACCTATTGATGCACATCACTGGTCAGATAACTTTTAAGAACTCTTGACTACAACTGTCAATGGCTCTTCTCTTGCAAAAGGGTCCTCACAGAAACCTACAGGTAGGGATTCATGTCATGGTATCACAGCTGAAAGCTCCCAAAGTATTTGAATTAATGGATTTATAAATACAGTTCCAAAAAGTAGGTACCTCAGACAGAGGGAAAGCCTGTTCCACTTAATTCCCCAGGTAGGGGAACAACCATTAAGGCATCATACTGGGAACAGGCAAAACAGGCTGCAATTAGAAAGGTACAGAAAATGTGGGGACAGTGAAGCACCCCATAAAATCAACCGGAGGTTTATGATTGGCTTAGTTGGACATAGGATCAGTCCCAGAAGAAGTCATCCATGAGGACATAGGCTGGAGGGGCTATAAAGTCACAGATGCAGAAACCAACCGCTTTGATCACACTGTTAAGCTTCATATCTCTAGGACACCAGATCTGAGTTTTTCAGAAGCTCCGGATAAGCTAATGAAATGTGCCGATGACTCAAGCTTAATTGGAAATTGGAAAAGAGAAGCATCAGGGTATGACTGAAGATGATGACCTTGAAATGCAGAGAACAAGAACCAGTATGAAAGAACAAAGTATTTCTAGCCAGTGACATGAACCCCACACAACAGTGCAGACATGGATGGGAAAGTGGTTGGCTATAACCTGGGGATGGAGCAGGCCATGGCACAGGAGAACATCATGGGTGCTTTGATCAACCACTGACTGATGGTGGAGACATTGGTGTGACAAACCGTGGAAAAGGCAATCACAGTCCCAAGGGTGTATCACACAAGGACTGTCCAGAAAAGCAGCAAGCTGCTGTGGCAAGGCTTCTTCTCTTGTGGCAAATCTCTACTTGCAATGCTGCACATGCTTCTGGTCACCAACATCCAAATAAGATGGATTTGGCCTGGAACAGGCACACGTGAGGGCTGCCAAGGTGATTCAAGGAAAGGAAAGCCTGTCTTACAAGCAGAGAAATAGAGCATGGTGGGGGTTTTTTGGCTGAGTGAAACAAAGGCTGAGGAGGGGTATGCCTGTTTCCCATGAATGTCCTAGGAGAAGTTGAGGCAGCAAGAAGGGGTGGCAGGAAGGGGGAATGTGGTTGCTTCAGCTGTGGAATAACAGTGGCATTCAGCTGAAGGGAGGTAAACTGGCAGGGAATAAATCCACGCTGGAAATGAGAAGAATGCACATGAGAAGTGAAGCTATAGGAAAATTTTCTGATGGAAGCAGAAAAAAAATCCTTTCAAAAAACCCCACCCACGTTTAGTAGGGACATCAGTAAATGGCTTTAGCGAGGAGGACGTGGCTGCCCATGATAAAAAACAACATGGAAATCTCTGACTTCCACAACTCCCACAAATATATCGTTCTAACCTGTCATTAATAAAATAGTTATCCGCTAACGTACCAGAATGGTATCGGGGAGCCAGAAGTCCTCTCTCTATAGAGCACTAATAAGCAAAGCACTTGAGTGGGCTCAGGTCCCTCCTGCCTCAGCAAAGCACTGAGCATAAAACACTGCAGCAGGACGCTCAGGGGGAAACCTTTGCTGAGCAGCAGCCGAGGCAAAGGATAGACATGATACATATATTATACATCATATACATACGAGAACTATTAAAAAATAAAGAAACAATCAACCTCATGTATTTTTGATCCTTCAATTTCACATCAAAGAGCTGCATTACAGTTAAAAATTAAAAAAGGTAAAAAAAGAGTGCATTCAGAAGTTACCATATATCTTTCAGGAGTCAGTTTTGTTGACTAGAGAAAACCTCAATAAAAGAGCCACTTTTCCACTCATAAGTTAACAGAGAAGATTACATCAAGCTTCAGCAGATAGCCTAGCATGGAAACAAAAATTCTGTGTGCTTAATAGGTTTTGAGAATCTCTGGCATGCCTTATTTTTAAAAAACCTGGAAATGAAGTCTCACTCCCTGTGGGAGCAGACGTTAGTCTCTTCCAGTGGAAATCAGCACTTGGAACCCACTCTCTGCAAAGCCTCCAGTGTAGTGCTGGGCTGTGGGTGCCGCTGCGAGGCAGCCAGGAGATGGCTCTCGCTCAGGGGGCTTCTCATGCAACCTGCCTCCACTTTGTGGAGCCCAAATTTAAGTACCTGGGCCAACAGCTCAAAAGAGAGAGACCCGACATTAGGTACTTAATGACCTGTTTTTCCCCTGAGTAGCAGATTCCAACTTACAGAATCACAGAATTGCCTAGATTGGGAAAAACCTTTAAGATCATCGAGTCCAATCATTAACCTCACACTGACAAGTCCCCGACTAACCCATGTCCCTAAGCACTGTGTCTACATGACTTTTAAATACCTCCAGGGATGGGGACTCCAGCACTGGCCTGGGCAACCCCTTCCAATGCCTGAGAACCCTTTCAGTGAAGAAACTCTTCCTAATATCCAATCTAAATTTCCCTTGGCAAAACTTGAGGCCATTTCCTCTTGTCCTGTTACTTGTTACCTGGTTGAACAGATCAATCCCCACCTCTCTACACCCTCCTCGGGCAGTTGTATTGAGTGGTAAGGTCTCCCC
>NW_010305795.1:24573-44177 GCF_000700745.2 Antrostomus carolinensis
CTCCAGCCCCTTCACCAGCTTTGTTGCCCTTCTCTGGACACACTCCAGTGCCTCAGTGTCCTTCTTGTAATGAGGGGCCCAAAACTGAACGCAGTATTCAAGGTGCAGCCTCACCAGTGCCGAGTACAAGGGTAAGATAGCTTCCCTGGTACTACTGGCCACACTTTTCCTGATACGGGCCAAGATGCCATTGCTGTTCTTGGCCACCTGGGCACACTGCTGACTCATGTTCAGTTGGCTGTCAACCAACACCCCCAGGTCCTTTTCTGCTGAGCAGCTCTCCAGCCACTCTCCCCCAAGCCTGTAGCAATGCTGGAGGTTGTTGTGGCCAAAGTGCAGAACCCAGCATTTGGTCTTACAATTGGTCTTACATTTCAACCACCAAGCTGCTACAGGTAGACAAAGGTTTCTCCATAATTTTGGGTATAAATCCCCTCTCTGAGCTGCAGAAGCAAATCTACAGTGCTCTTAATTCCTCTTATTTCTACTGCTTTATCCTACTCCACCATTTTTTTGTGTATCAGGAACCCATGGGCAAATTGCCATCGCGCTGCAGAAGTGACTCTACGTTCAATGCATTCTGGATCCACCAACTCTAGTGCACAGCATATGCTAAATATTCTGCATATATATATATGTGTGCTCTATGCACTCGTGGACTCCTAGGTCAATAAGTTGCATTACAGATACAATCTCTCCCAGATATTTTAAAACGCTGTTTTTTTTTAACAAGTGAGTATTGACAGGCATGCTCTATATTCCCAAGATACTCTATAATTGTCTATAAATACAACCCAAAGAAAGCCCTGTGAGCACAAAAGTTTGTCTCTTCTTTTTTCAGCTAGCAGATCTATTAGAAAGTATTGTCTCGCCCTACTAACCTTGAACAGCTTATTAATTCCTCCTACTTCTAAGAGAAAAAAGAGGATAAGTAAAAAAAGCCCAGCAGTTACATTCCTTTCACAAAAGTGAAAACAAAGGGACAAAGATGTTAAACAATTTGCTTCAAGTAACACAGCACATCATGTCAAAAGCCACCATTTAGATAAACATCTTCCAATATCCAAGGTTATCCATTTGTTATCCAATAGAGGTCTGCTATGATGAGTGGTTACTACAAGTTGTAGACTGAAGACTTACTATTCAGCTCAAAACAAGCAGATA
Source organism: Antrostomus carolinensis (assembly GCF_000700745.2). Taxonomy (NCBI): domain Eukaryota; kingdom Metazoa; phylum Chordata; class Aves; order Caprimulgiformes; family Caprimulgidae; genus Antrostomus; species Antrostomus carolinensis. Next base: position 25,738 of record NW_010305795.1, read on the forward strand.
AAAATATCTGTCAAGCAAAGGTGTGCTTAAATATACATATAAAGATTGGTATCTTCTGATTTACCACTTACTAATTTTGAGATGGTATAAGAGAAAGCCATATCCATAGCAGACCTGTAACTAAGAAAAGGTTTACAAATACTGTAAATTTTACACAGAAGGCTGTCTGTTTAAATGGGGGTCTTAACTGCCCACAGTGTGCACGTAAGAAATGCAAAGTCAAAAAAATATCTAACTAATTAATTTTAATGATCATCCTGCAGATGCCGTAGCAGAAAGTTTCAAGCCCTCCCTTCAGATCACGTAAGGTCTTTTTTCATCTTCCTTTGTCTATAGTTGCCCAGCAAATTGTTATTCTGCATGATAACACTTCTCCAAGGCAGTCTGAAGTAAATAGTCGAACCAGGAAACATGTGATACTGCCTGAACACCTTCATGTTGTCACTCCTGTACTCCCTCTACCTGCCACTTTTTATCATCATACCACAAGAAAATGAGTTTTGAAAGAAAGTTCCTTCATATTACGTGCAACAGCAGCGCACAGTCCTACCCGCTGTGCTCTCCTCCTGGCATCTGCGGAGATGCAGGGCACCGGTGCCTACTACTGGTCTGTGCTACCTCAGCCGTGCCACCCTCTTCCTTTGGGCTGCTCTACTCCCACCTCGTTTCAAGCGATAAAGCAGTCTAAGAGCACAAGCACACTGAGATCAACAAAACCTGTTAGGTATATCAGTTAATTAACTTCTGCTGAACTGAAGCAAAAATCAATTTGCCATCATTTCTCCATGGTGTCTACAGAGGCGACACATTTATTAACTTATTGCACTACTTTTCCATTTGATATTTCCACATCTATATCAATAAGTAAACCCACTCAGTAGAATTTGTCCATGTATACAGATATGTTTGGAATTATTTGACCTTCACTAGCTACTTAATTAGCTGGCGATAACATTTCTCATTTCACATAAAAACCTTGCCGGCTACTTTCAGAGCCCGGATTCTCATGTGCACGGCTGCGATGCACAGCTGCTTTATAGCAAATAAAAGCACATCAAGATACAATTGACACAGATCACAGCGGATCTTTTTGCAACATTCAGGACTGAAAGGCAAATAACTAATTAGAAAGAACAGCCTTATTCAATTACCTAATAATAAACTCCCTTGCTCATTAAACACATTACATATATTCTAACAGCTGGCATGCTGAAATATCTGATAAAGGAAAACCTGCTTATAGTATTGTTGGTGCTTAAGGGAAAGCTGGCTAAATCTGTTTTTTTTATAGTAGTACTCGGGTACTCGCTTAAAAGGATGTGGAACAGTGAAGGACTTAATTACACTGCAAAAACATCAAGTTTGGGGGAAGAAAGAAAGAGCAAACATCTCTTAGGTCAGTCTAGAGTAACGCCAAAGACCAGCTTACTCCTGCATGGGGACACAGGAAGAGCCTTGTGGACTGCTACCCTGAAAACAAAACGAGATGCTAAGAGCTTGGGACAAAATGGCATATGGTTCTTACATAAAATGTAGTCCCCTCTGCTACCAGGACAGTTCTCGTCTCTTTTAATCGAGTGGCTGTCTAAAGAAAAAGTACTTCAAGAAACACAGCAGTAGAGATGGTCACTGCAAACTCCCTCCTTCCAGATGAGTTCTAACCCCTTTCACTAGAGAATGACACCTCCTCCTGCTCTCTCTTACTGCCTTCTGTAATTTCTGAGGTGCTTTCTATACAACAGCCAGCTTCAGTGAGGGGTGTCATTGCCGACCTTCCCCACCTATCATCCAGGATACTTTCACTGCCTTGCACACCTATCTAAAATAGGCCCTAAACCTGCATTCCTAATGGAAATTTCCTTCTCCCTGAAGAAGTAGTCAAGGCAAGAACCAGCGACTCAGTAAGAGAAATCTGCTATTTGAAAAGGTTGAAGAAAGAAAATATCATGAAAACTATGCTTAATGAGCAAGTGGAGGCTAAAGGTAAGAGGGAATGACTGCAAGCAGTCCTCTGCAACAGCTCTGCTCAGTACAAAGACCACTAGAATCATTAAATGTATAGTGCTGCAAGCACTGGCACAAATAAAGGTGGGAGTTTTATGCATTTGATTGCAAATCCCAAAAGCCAGCTTCCTTGTGGTTAACTGACTTTTAAGGATCTCCTCCTGTCTGCACTCTTTGAGAACCTCTCTTTCACTTGAGAGGGCTTATAGGTCTCTCTGTCTTTCTCCACTCTACTATTTGGCTGCCTGTTTTTACAAAACTTGTAGGAGCTTAATTATCCTTGAGACTATGATCTCTTTGTCAAACTTGGCTGAAATTGGCCAGTGGGTTCACAAGTTAGTGGGGGCGGAGAGAAAGAGAGGCAGCCTGACAGCATCAGCCTCATTTCCTCAAGAATCCAGGCTAAAAACAATTATAGCCAGAAGGTTCAATTAAAGAAAGAGAACCACAGGCTTTTCCTTCACTTCGAACACAAAGCGGTTCATGCATACTAATCAGCTAACACTACTATCACTGAAGTAATGAGAATTTTGTGGCAAATTAATATTTGTATTGATTTATACTAAGGACTGGCACAGGGTGGAACTTTAATGGCATCAACGTGTTCAACACAAAACACAAAACCATCTTCAACACCGTAATTTACAGATGCTCACAGGATCTCTGTAACTATATCCACACACCTCTGTCTCTGGGCATGCAAAGCCCATGCCTCCGTTTTAACAACACTGACGTATATTGCATATATATGTGTATGACCAGCGCCACGAAGCACACGGGTAAGGCAGGATGCCTGCATTTTTGTGACATTCATTATTATCCACTCACTACCTTAGGAAAATCACCGTTAAGATACTCTTTGAAAAGAAAATGCTTTTCCCCATTTTGTATCAGAAACCAACTACATGCATATTTGATGGCACTCGACATACGTTCACATCTGCAAATGAAGTAGTGGAGAATTACACTTTGGGGGAATGGGACTTCTTTGTTGTAACTTCCAGGGTTTTTCAAATGTATAGACCATATTCTGGTTAACTTCTAGCTTTAAAATCTTCATGAAGAGGTAGTTACGGTTGCTATTCAATTTAAATTTGCAAAAGGTTGCCCATCTTTTTATTTTTAAATAGACTGAGTTCCCTGTCATAACACCCCTGTGCATAGAAAGACTTTCTTTCTTGTCATACACAGCAAAAGACAAGCCCCATTACATGGGTCACAACTGTTTCAAATTAATGAGTTTATATTGGCTGATAGCATTACTAATGGTGAACTATAAAGTACACACTGAAAACATTCATCCCCCTTTTGGTCTCCACAAGGGCATTTTTCCACTACAGAAGAATTAGTTTGGCACGTATGCCGTCTTTCCTCTCAGCCAGGTCATCACTGTGGCAAATGCATCTTCTACCTTTTTACTCAAAACAGCTGATGGCAGTCTCCAGTGAGTACAAGAGCGAACGCCGTCTCCTGAGAAGGGCTTCGCTCTGTTGCCATAGAGAAGTCAGCAGGACCAGTTGGAGCACCCTGAGACATTCTGGACCTCTGCACAGTGCCAGCAGATATGACACACTCCTCTGACATGTCACTGGAAAAGCCATCAAGAGCACTCCAGGGCATCTCAAATAGTATCAGATGCCTCTGTTTGGGCAACTGAATCAGGCCCAAAGACTCAGGTCCTATCCACCATTTAAAATAAATGCATATTTATTTTAAAGAGATGGCCTAGTCTAGAAAGTGATCTTAGGAAAAAAAACCCCAAAATACAAACATTATATGTCTCTTGACTTTCACATGTCACATGCAGCTGAAAAAGTTGGCTTGTGTTGAGTTTTTTATTTGGGTGGGGGTGGGGGCTGGGGGGACTGTTTGACAACAGCCACTAGGGCTTAGTCTAGTGTCCAGCACATTGGGGTTTATTGTTTGGCTCACTGGGAACCAACAGAGAAGGTCCCAGCAGCTCAGTCAGCTCCTCAGTTACATCTGAGCTCTTCTTACAGCCACTGCGTTATCTTCACAGGTGCCACCAGACTGCTACTCAGTAACCTCCTCTCCTGACAACGTGCAAGATGGTACACTAACCTGTTCTGTCAGAGGTACAGCTTCACTGCAGAGTGCTCAAGGCCCAAACTGAATTTCAAACACAAATAAATTATTATTACAAAGGTTACAAAGCTTAGAAGGTGTCTGGCCTACAGGACATGCACGTGAGGCGGCAGCAGCACTCCTGATGGGCTGCTAGCCCACACCATCCACGCAGCTGCCACCACACCGTGCACTGTGGATCCCCTCTCGTTCAAGCCAAACAAACCCAAGAGGGCTGAAAACTTGCAACACCTCATGAAAAAGGACATATCTGCACTGCAGCGACTGCACCAAGTCATCTTTCAGTTGGGAGCACGGTACCACACCACGCTGTGCTGTACAGCAACACGTGAGCCTGCAGGGTTACAGCAGCCCACAGGGAGCAGGACAGCTCCATTAGCACTCTGAACCATCAAATGCACACAAGGGTGTTGCACCACAGCTGCTACATCACATAGGTTTTCATGCTGCTTTCTACTGATGATCTACTTTTTTTTTTTTTTTCAGTCTTCAGTGATTTGTCTTTCCAGGCTTTGGGGCTATCTGACTTTTGGGGCACTGTTCACAACACCTTACCATACAGCTCATAGACAAAGCAGATGAGAAGACAATTTCTTTTCCCCATTATTACTTTCTTCCTTGTTGTGGTCAAGATCTTGTAGGAACCTGGGTGGCACAGCATGCCCACAGCCACCAGAAATACACCAATGTGGAAGAAAACAGATGCTTATGATTTGCTCTTGCATTTCAGTTGTGGGACAGGTACCTCACACCAGGCTTTCAATGATACGTTCCAACATCTCTAAAACCACAACAGCTTTCTTTTTTTCTTTTTTTCTTTTTTTTTTTTTTTCTTTTTAGTGGGTTTCCAGTACAATCCACCTCCTCAAAAACAAGGTGCCAGCCTTCACATGAGGAGGTACAAGTTGGGAGACGGGTATGGTTGTCAAACTGACTTGCAAACAAACTCCATGATCCTTGTGACTGTTTTATTTTTAGATTTGAAATAACTTTCCAGTGCTGGTGATGACCTGGACTAATAGGAACACGGGTCTTGTAAAAGCCTAGCGGAGACATCAGGAAGCTCCCGGCATCCGAGCACAAACCTGTGTTTTGTACTGATGATGCAGTTGATGTGTAACAGCTTGGGAAGAACAACTGATGTCTGAGCTGAGAGAAAGCCACGTACACAGGGCCAAGGGGAAAAAAAAAAAGAGCCTGGAATGAAAGAGGAACCACCTGCCAGAAAAATAAAGGAGTAGGTGGGGAGACCTGGAGAGAGCAAGCCTGTGGGAACAGTGACCTGAGTTAATAGGGAGTGTGGGGGAGGAGTGGGCAGTGAGCAATTGCTCTTGTGTTCAAAATCCTAGTGATGGGATGAGTCAGAGATTCTGATTGAATTTTGCCTTCACTACACCCACAGATTGGTTATTATAAAGCTTAGGGGAGTATGGGTTGGTGCAGCAACAAAAGCTATACAATGGATTGATGGGTATATGAAGCACCTCCAAAGTGCCTGAAAAATCTGAAGAACATCTGCCAAAGACTATGCCCTTCTACACAAAGTTTCCCACAGCTCTAACCAGCCTGCCTAGCTGCTCTTCTTCGTGTGGTAAGACTTAGACTGATAACGGAGTAGCAGTTGTATCTGAGATGAAGGGGTAGGGTAGATTCTTCACAAGTCTCTGATGGGGCTTCTGGAAGCAGCCAGCTCGAGTAGTTAACTCAACCCAGCGAGACCACAGCCCAGGAACTACTAAATGCTCTTTTAGTCCCTCAGGACAACACAACTCAGTGAACAAGAAGATATATTTGTATTACATCCTCCAGTGACTGTTCTTTAACTGCTTTTTCTTTCAACCATTTCTGCTCTTAGTGCTCATCCTCCTTCCCAGGCCAGGGGCCAAACAACCTGCTCAGCAAGTTCTACCACACCAAAAAACAACAGTGAAAACTGCCAGTAAACACCCACTTGCTCACATCTGTCCAAAGGAGGCACAAGCTGTTGTGACAGGTCTCAGGCTTGTGAAAGGCATCTGCTCTGATCACGGAGAGGCTGTGTGACTGGGAAGAGGGGCTTCCATGCTTTCAGAGGGAAGGAAGGTCTGGATGGTTCAGTGATTTAAGTGTCCAACTGGGCTCTCCTTTGAGAATGTAACTTGCATCAAGTTAAAACAAGGTTAAAATCTGACAGGTCAGGTGGTGACAGGGGATACTGGTGACAGCCAGGACAGCTTCATGCTCTCAGTGCTGCTGCTGAGAGAGAAGCATGAGGAAACAAAACAGGGCCTGAAGGAGACACCTGCCTTTTCTAGCGGCCTACATAATGAGCTTCAACTGGTTCAACCTCTCTGCTTTTCAGAGTCTCAGTTTGAAGGCAGAGACGGTGGCAGCAGGTTAGGACTTGCTCCTCAGAGTTGATGGTGAGTGCCCCTCTGCTGCTGGTGCCAGCCCGCGGCTCTGCCCTGGCAGCCCGCCGGGCCTCCCGCCCCTGCAGGCACCCACGGGTTAGATGCCATGGGTGACGGGGCTGAGCTGTGCCCCCGGACTTTGCTCCGACACAGATGAGAAACGTCCCTCTCCAAAGAGAGGCAAATCCTCCTCAATGGCACAGACCACTCTGCAGTGAGCAAATGTCCACAGCTGGCTTATTTATTTAAAAAAAAATAAAATAAAATAAAAAAAAATTTAAAAAGAGCTAAACACCACGTAACACAACAGCTAAAGGCTTATTTCAGTTTTGTTTGACTCTCTCCTAACCAGTTCAAGCCAAGCTCATGGATTTTTAAGGGTGTCCACACAGCAGTTCAGCTAGTTGGTTTTTAAACCCACCTTTAGTGAAGCCAGAGAGCTGGCATAGACACAGCTATGTGAATAAATGGGTGGGAAGCAACCAGGAAAAACAAGTATTAAAGTTACTTGTACATGCTGGGAGGACTACAAGAGACAACTTGAAAATAAAGAGTTTTTTGCAGAAAAACAAGAGCAGGTGACTGACAACACAAGAAATACCGAGAGTCCCTAAACTCAGAGTTAAGGGGGGACAGGGGGCATCTTCAGAAAGAGATTCCTCTTTCTTAAACCCCACTGTATCTCAATATGCTATTCTGAATCCAGAGGGAGCCTGCAGAGTTAATTCACAGTCATCTAAAACTGGCCTTGATTGGCACTTTGTCTTCATGCCCACACTTTGCAGCAACTCAGCCACACAAAAGCTTCTGCCAGGAGGTGTTCTCAAACTACCTGTAGTTTATTAGACTTTGACAAGAAAAAACAGAGGTGGGTGAAAAAGAAAGGATGTGACCAAACTCATTGCTCTGCAGGAACAGGGAGATCTGGACTCTGCATCCCTTACCTCGAAGGTTTCAGCCTATAACTTCCACATCCCCAGAGCCCACAACTACTGAAAGGGGCTGCCTACTCTCCCATCCTCCTGAAATTAGGTCACTGTGCAGCAAAGCAGGCAAAACTCATGGACCCAGAAGGAATAAGCCACTCTGTTGCCCAGAAAAAATTAGTTTGCCCATTGCAGTCATTCTTCCCCACCAGCTGTAGGCACAGCCCTTGAACCTACTTTGTCTTTTAACAGTGTCACTCCACATAACCAGGCAATGGGCAGAAATTAATCCAACTAGGACACTATAAGCACCCATTTAAATGCTTTCTAGAGTAGATAAAACTAGACAATCCCTTCTGTATATGGTGCACATCTACAGTCTGTCCACGCTGCCTCCTCACCTGCCAAGCAAGGGCAGGTATCACCTATTTCAAAGTGTGAGATGATCCCGAGTCCTTGACATTTGTAAAACATTTAGAGACCCACAAAAGAATCAAAGGAAGGCGAATTACTACCTACTGCATACCAACTCTGAGCTCCCTCTCTTACAAGCAGCCTGCTCACTTTACAGACTTTTTTTTTTTTCTTTTTCTAAATAAGGCTGAGGCCATCTTAAACAGATTCTTTTCAGTTCCAGATATTTCAGCGAAGTGGATGTTCCTAAAATTTCTTCTTTTTTCCCTGGAACTGTTTTAACTTGGTAAACAGGTCTCTGTGTACAGCTTTCAATTACCTTTTATTCTGTGGTGCCAAATGAGACCAGATAGACATATTCTTAAAAGGCTTTCATGAAAATGCAAATGAACAGTTCACACTAGTCTGCTGGCTCAATAAATAGAACAATTCAAAGTGTTTAGACACTAGTAAATAGATAAAAAAAAATACAGAAAAATCTGTCTGTAGCCTTAAAGAAGCTTTAATTTTCTTGTTGCCACCATAAAACTTGCAATGACAGTACCTTCAAAATACCTCCTGTTATCTGTATTAGCTTAAACAACATATTCTTCTAGTAGCTGACTTGCAGAAAGGGTATAAATCTGAGTCAAGAGAAATAAGACCAAATTTAAAAGCCAGACTTGCCTGTGAACATGGGAGTTAACTCCCACCAAAATGCACATGACCGTATTTTCTTATCTGCCAAGCTTTTCCCCTCTCCCCCTCTTAGATGTCACCATTCATTTTAATGTGTGTGTTTTTTAATCCAGCTCAAATATAGCTAAGTGGTGCATGTTCCTGTCCCCAGACATTATGTTATAAATAAGCGTTCCTCTGACAGGATTTTGTACTTTACTACTAGCAAGACAAGAAAGCATTGAAAACAGGTTTCCTTAGAGTGTCCAACTTGGAGGGATCTAAATGCAGTATATTAAGTGTTATATATCCAGGTTGTTCACTTTTAAATTAAGCTACTTGAACCCAGTGGGAAGTATAAAAATATAAACAGAGTAGCTCCTGAAATGCGTACTTTCCAGTTAGACAGACCCTCTTCACAGACCCTTCCCACTGCAAAAACACTGCAGCATCCAAAGGAGAGCCTGTAAGGGCTCCAAAAAGGCTTTGGGAAGCTTTAAGGCAGCAGACAAGGCTCGAGCTCTGGCAGTGCTTCCTCAGCATCCTCCATTGTCCCACCCACTGGCAGGGCTCTGGGACTCACCCTGGAACCACCCCTTCAGCCGCATCAGGCACAGTCAACCAGATTAGCTCAAAGACACTTTCATCTTCACATTAAGCTCACTGAGGCCACTTGCCCAGTTCAGTTTTGGGTGTGCCCATGTGGCCACAATAGCTGGCCAAGTCACAGGGGGCTTCTGCTGGAGGGAGCCCCATCGCTGGAGGAGATGCTATGACCGGCTTACAGGCACGCGTCAGCACGACTGCTGCATCCTTCATCCATCGGGTGCACAGGAATGATCCACCTACACCCTCCTAACCCCCTAAAAATGTTCTGTTCAGAAGAGGCCAGGCTCTGTCCTTTACCAAAGAGCAAGAAACAAATGCTGAGCTGCATCTCAAGAAGCCCATGCAGCAGAACCTGGCTTGAAATCAGCAAGTTTCTGGCCTGAATCTGAACCAGTCTCATTAGTCTTCAGCTATTTCTGTCTAGCCGGGAGCATCTCACAGATGAAGGATATTCAGGGCCCAGACAGTCTTCCAACAGTGAGCATTTTGGATCCTCAAAATTGTTACCAGTCCAATAGGCTGCTGTTGCAACTGTTGCTGGGTTTAAAGTCAAGTATTGCAAGGACAAGTATTCAGAGCCAAAAATCCCTTTTGAGTTGAAAGCAAACAGGGTCCATTAAATTCTGTTGACCTTTTACTTGAAACCAGCAGACCTGCAAATGTACTACTTTAATAAAGGAAAATTTGGATTCTGATGCAATCATGTTATTCCAGAAGCCTGGCCTAAGGCCACAGCACTATCAGTGTCAGAAGTGACCCAGGGCTCTGCTGGTGCCACAGCCCCTCTCCCTTGTGTCAGCAGCAATTACAACAACAACTTAGCTTTAACCACAACCAATTTCCCAACCTGGTGCACCACACAATCACAAAAACAGCGTCGGGAACACAAAGGAGGATGTGGCACAGTGTGGAGGAGGCAGGTGTCCCTGGCTGGGATTATTTCCTTCAGTCCTAATACCATCTTTTGCTAGCTTAGAACAATCCTGAGGCCACGGGCAAGTCAGCATGAAGATGCTTCTGGTCACACAATCACAGGACAGTTGAAGTTGGAAGGGACCTCTCGACATCATCTGGTCCCATCAACCCCCTGCTCAAGCAGGGTCAACTAGAGACAGCTGCCCAAGGACCATATCCAAATGGCTTTTTAATATCTCCGAGGATGAAGAATGCACAACCACCCTGGACAACCTGTGCCAGTGCTTGGTCACCCTCACAGTGAAAAAGTGTTTCCTGATGTTCAGAGGGAACCTCCCATGTTTCAGTTTGTGCCCATTGCCTCTGGTCCTGTCACTGGGCACCACTGAGCTGAGCCTGGCTCTGCCATTGCACCCTCCCTTCAGGTATTTATATACATAGATGAGATCCCCCTCAGCCTTCTTCTCCAGCCTCAACAGTCCCAGCTCTCAGCCTCTCCTCAGGAAAGACTCTTCATCATCTTTGTGGCCCTTTGCTGCACTCTCTCCAGTAGCTCCATACTGGTGCAGTCTGATCCAGCTGGCAGATACTGGGCTCCCTTGTCTATCCTGAAAATCTGGAAAGAAGGTGGCATGCAGGAGAGTGCATGTCCCTTCCACAAATAGGGGCTCTTCTGGTCAATCAGTGGGTAAAGGAGAGCCTGTTTCAGAGTGCTGTATCTTATGTTCAACTGACTTCTTAGGAAGCAGCTGTAACTACCAGGCACCACCTAAATGTAACACATACCTCATTTTGAGACTAAAAATAATTCTCTGTCTTCTCTGGGTAGGAAGATGTTTAATCAAAGAGACTCAACATACTCACTATAATGTATTTTTACAGCAGGTACACCAAACCAAAACAGTTAAAATGATCAGTCTCCAAAGCTCTAGATATTATGTAAATAAACTCTAAATAATTGCCTGCATTAAAGTGTGGTTCAGTGTTCAGGAAGGAAAACAGCTCTTGTTTTTTTAAAATTAAATTCTGATTTTATCTATAATTCTAGACTGTTCTGTTTATTTACATGAAACATTATCCTGCTTGATGAGTGCCAAAGTGTTACTCTGAGACTGTATGATTAACAGCAGTATTTCTGAAAGCTACACATCAAACAGATTTATGTGTCTAATGACCTAAGTCCCTCAACCAGCAGTATATTCAAACTGAGGTAACCAAACACATTCTTGCCATAGGTACGGTGATTTACAAACACTCTTCTGAATAATGAAGATAATAGATGCAAGGATGCCAGTTGACATAGCCAAGAGCCACACACTCTCAATGATCCCTGAAAGCTTTTTATGCATTGAGGGGACTGGCAGGACACTGAAACACATGGCTCAGACCCATGCTGAGCAGCAAGGAATGGTGGCAACTAAAGACATTATCATCCCCTTATTGAATCCCCCTGTTCCTGCAGCAGGGTTGGTGGGAATAAACCTGTACCTCCACCTCTGCTGCTTCAGGCCACAGTTTGTTTTCTTGGTATAATCCCATATTTACCGGCAACTTAACCCAACAGACTCAACTAGAAAATGCAAGACGGGAGGCCCAGGAGCATGCTCCCTTCTGCCAGCTGAGAAGAGGGTGACAACGGGCAGTGGGATAGGGCAGCACCACTTCAGCCAGCAGATCCAGGCTGGAGTGAACTGGCCCCTTGAAGCAGATGCCCTCCCACACTAGGACAAAACACGACTGCTTGCTTTGACCACATTTTTTACATAGCTTTAGACTTCTCTCCTCTCAGCAATTATGCTGGTTGTCAGTAAGTTATTCACAACGATCCCTGAGGATTTCTCTTCACGGTATTATTAGCCTAGGCTGTGACTCCAGTTTCGATTCACGGGCAATAACCATTCATCCCTGCACAAAAGTCTCCAGCTCCAATAGCTGGCATCTCCGCTGCGAGTGCCCTAGGCTGCCAGGGAGAGCGATGCTGTCCTCAGGCAGCGAGGATGGGCACGTTGCCGCTTCAGCCGGGATGATGCGGCGGCAGTACCTCTTGTGCTGCAGCCCCACTGCCCCGCCAGCCTCCCATGCACAGCCCCGAGTCTTTACAATAGTTAAAAATTGTATTTTTAAAAAAATGTCTACTGACTTTGGTTTTTTTTTCATAAAAGCTGCTTATTGCCCATTTTCTGCAGACGCTAGCCTGCCACTTTAAAAAAAAAAGATCCCATTGGCAAGCAACCAATATGCAAGAACACCACAAAGAAGCTGTTACAGTTTATCGGGCAGTAATCCATGGATTAAGGTCAATAATAGCATTCGATGACATACTGCGATGACTCCAAAGGTGCTGTTCTGGCTTGCAGGATATAGAGAATCTAACCCCCTCACAAACATTTCAACTAAGTTACTTTCTCGTAAATCTTCAAAAGAAGAGAATAAACAAAGAAACCCAGAAGAAAGATGCCTAGCACAATATCTTGCATTGCACAAAAAAAAAAAAGTATAATGAAAATAAATGAGCATTTTCAAAGAACACTTGAATTTTCTTCTCCTTCACACTGATGTTTTCACAGTAAGAGAGTTCTGGGTGAGTAACAGAAATTTTGATCTACAGAGAAAGATTTAAAAAGCAAGCCAAAACACTCTCACATGCCCAAAAGACAAAGCCACAACTAAAACTTTCAAAATAAAAGCTGAAATGCTCAATTTTTTTCCTGTAATTATTTATACGAAATAAGCTTTTTCCTTCTGTTGACATGAGAACACAAATGTATCATCACAGAAAACACTGTGTACTCCCCAAATCCCACGAGGTCATTAATCTTCTTTTATGCAGTACACAAAATATTTTCATAGAACTTTTAAAATAGTTTTCTAAAGCATGGCTGATGTCATCAGCAACTCAGAAGTCGTTGGCCTAACAACATAATTGCTAAATATCCTCTAAAGGAGAGAATCCCTTCACTCTGTTCTAAACTTACACTGCCACCTGCATTATCCATACATGCAATTATCTACGTTATTAATTTATCTGACAGTCCCCGATACCAAGGGTAAGCAACCCGTTATGGTGTTGAAATTGAACTAATGAATAGACTTTTCTTACTTCTGTTGATGTAAATGAAGGAATCTGCACTCTTTTCATACAATTGGTTTCATTAGGACTCCGATAATGGTCTAGTACTGTGCCACCATGTATTTTATTTGTCATGAAACAATAATAATTCATAAAATGTACTCAGGAGAATACAACTGGCCCACCAGCTGTAAGCAATTCTGTACTCCACAGTCATATGCAATTTTTGTAAACAACATATTGACACTGGAAAAGAAAATCCTTAGAAAGAAATCTTCGCAAGGCTTCAGTAAGTAAAAGTTATGACAAATAACATTTGTATTTATATACATCTTACCAAGAACAAATCACTTTCTGATTAACTTGGTTTAGTTGTAAGTCATCATTTCACATTTTACTTTCAGTACAATGTAGTAGCATTTTCACTACACATGCAATTTTTTTTTCTTACCTTTAAGGAATCAAAGCAGGCAATAACTCTTCCATTTTCAACCTGGCAACTTTTAGGGGGGTGTGCAAATTTGCATTCTTCATCAGAGCGTGAACAAGTTCCCCTCTGAAATTGCCTGCACACTTCTAGTGTTAGCCATTTTGTATCTCTTACAGGAGCAACATTCAAAGCCATGATGAAAAGCTGATTTTCAATTTGTAAATTGCTGTCAAGTGAATTATGCCAAAGAAATTTCCAAAAATAATGACAAAGGGAAGGAAGAGAAAAAGAAAAAAACAAAACCAAAAAACCCCAGAAAAAAAATAATTTCAATTCCAATTGAAAAGAAAGTTTAAAAAAAAAAGTGGGGGATGATTAATGATGTCCAACGCACACAAAGCAGAATAAACAGAGAAAGTTTATCAGCAAGCAGTCAGTCATCAATCATTAAGTCCCATTTGTAGACTTTTGGCTGGGAAAAACCATGCTCAGTCACATTTCTGTCTGTAAAACACGCGGGCTTGTCGATTGTATCGCGGATGCAACAGTTTTAAGCCAAGGTCCTTCAACGCAATGGCACTCCTTGATAGAATGTTAATTCTTTGACAGTTGCTTGCTGGTATTGATGACACAAGGAAAGCAATGCAGTCATTTGTTCATGTCCCAGGAATAACAACAATAATTCTTCCTCTTCTTCTGCTTTCAGTTTCCCATCAACTAATTGGCAAATGGAGACAGCTGAGGTATCTTCTACCAGATGTGAGGTGAAGGCAATGTCTGGCTGGCAAAGACAGGATTTTGAGAATACAGGCGTAGCAGTCCTCGCTCATAAAAGTGACTTGACAAAGGCACTTTTTAAGTCACTGACCTGATAAAACAAATACAGTATCAGTTCATGTGCAACTCATTGAGATCAACATGACGAAACCCATCATCCCTTTTAATCAGGCATTATAGACATACTGCCAATGTTCACTTTTATTTCTTCTTTTCCCAAACAAAACCAGCCTCCTTCATGAAGTTACACATGACAAGGGAATAACCACTTGAAACACGTATTGCAGTAATATTCTAGGCAGCAATCCAGAAGTTGGGACTGATTTAAATAGATGAATATGGCAGACACAGACACAATAATTAGGCGTACTGGTTCTGAAACAATTCAATCTAATGTGCTCAGTCTCCAAAACAATACACAAGAACCCATTTCCATTAATTTATCATTTGGCCCTTACAATGTAACAGCACAATCTAAAGCTGTTACTTGTTATTTGTTCTTCCTTAGAAATTAAGATGGTAGTATTCTGTTCAGATTTTTTGTTTCTCCCCTTCACTGTTTCTCAATTGGGGGGGGCGGGGGGGGAAGACACACACCAAAAAAATCTGTCATTCCAAAACTCCAAAATTATAGGGAAAAAACCTTCCATATCAAGAAAATACAGTTAGTTTCCCTGTTAAGCTAAAGGCTGTTTTAATAGAGGCTTCATGAAAGGGATCACCACGTTAAGTCATCATCCTCTAATGAGTTCTTTCTAATATGAAAGGATCTTTATCTAAATTTTCCTTTGATTAAATTAGCTTTCATCTACCTTTACAAATACATGGTTCAGCATCAAAATCTAAGACTTAAATATGGAACTTATGGAATATTTGAGGACTACAAAATACCTAGGATATTTTATAGATAAACAGATCTGAAAATCAAAGGGTTAGGTATTATAAATATTTTTAAATAAACGACTATATTTTATATGCAGATGACGAAACCACAGACATGATGTTTCCTTCTATTCAGCTTCAAAGGAATACAACTTTCACTTTGCAGATACCAGCCAGAAACAGTTGATGGATTATTTTCGTACAAGAAGAAAGGGGGAAGGACTGGAAAAAATGAGGTTTTAAAATGCATCATAAAAATAGCTCTAAAAACACTGTCAGTTTTCCCATGCCACAATAATTACCATTCTGTGTTTGGATTCATCTGATTTAATTGAAGTAAGTATTGTTAGTAATGCGAGTAAGAATTACTCACAGTTTCAGGAACAGATCCCAGTTCTGAATCCAGGTCTTCACATCAAAAGGCTTTTCTATTACTTAAGTAACGCTACCAGAAAGGGTTTTTACTACATGTTCAAGTTTCAGTTTCAAGTCCAACGTGCAATAAGATGGGTCTGATATTTATCTAGCTTTACCTGGCCATCAAGAATAATGAGTTGCAAGAGAATTAGTACATTTTTAAATAGTTCTGCACAATTGTAGCACAGTACAGTACATGAACTAAATATTCCTCAAATTAAATATTTCATCAGTGTTGTCTCACAGCATCAATGAAGAGTGAGGTTAAGCTGAAAACGTGCAAAGATGCGACCAAAAAATACTCATAGCTGATGAAAAGGAACCTGAGAGGGAAAGAAAAGGAGAGCCTCTCCACAAGAGCTTGTTGAGGTGATAGCTTGTTGGGCTAATGATTTAGCTGGCTAAATGTAAAAGAGGAAATATTCTCCCTAGAGCCACCCATTCCAATTCAGAAATGTCAGGAACGGTTTTCAGTAAGAAATGTAGGAGATCGATGGAAGTTTTGGAAAAAAGGTAAGTGTTATATTGCACACTGGTGAAAGCCACAGGTAGTAACACTCTGCTGGGCTGCACAGTACTAAGAAGTAGTTTCTCAAGCAGCTGGTGTTAAGACTGAAGAAAACCAGACATTACACATGGAGGGAAAGCAAACAGCACATGTTATGTAAGTGGCAGTAACTATGGTTTTAAAAAATGTGCACAACAGAATTACATACAAGATTTGTGAGACTGCAGCAAGAATTAGTACCAAAAAGTGTTTTGGGGGTAGAGGAGTGAAATACAGCATCATCCTATTTCCTATCTTGTCACTATATGAATGTTTTCTAAAGAAAGGGAAGCATGAAAAGTTCATCTCAAAAATAACGCCACTATCCAATCTCAGAAGAGGCGTTGAGTGCTTCAGCAGTTTCACTGACGCAGGCTTAGGAGAGACAGAGCCAAGACCTTTGTGAAGGAGGCCGTGCCTTCAGTAGAAGGCAGGTGCAAAAATGGTGGAGACAGAATAATTTGGAGCACTTCATCCATACCTCTTAAATGCCCTGTGTGTTCACAGCCATGTCCTATGCAGCTGGCATACCTCCTCTGCTTATCACCTTCACTAAGGGGGTGAAGGAAGAGATGCCACCAGGAAAGCCTAAACATGAGAGGGAAGCAATACAAGGAGAAGGGGCAGGAAAGACATACTGAGGGGGGGAACAAACTACGTGAGGAAACAGCAAAAGTAGAGTTCAAGATATGAGGAAAGTGCTCAAGAGAAGGAAAAGAATGGGAGCAGAAGGTAGGAAAGTTAAATGATTGGTTGTGGAAGAGGAAGGAAAATACATGAATAAAATAATAGTAAAAAAGCCTCGATAAAATGCCTCTGAGGCCATAGGCCATTACTAACATTACAACCCACTCACGTGAAGAGCCCTGGGGCCTCCAGCCAAGTGTGAACTCTGCTCTTCTTTCCACTACTTCTGACTTCTGTTTGTGTCCCAACCTATCAGGCAAAGTTAGCTGTCCTGCCAAACCAATGGGATCTCACCAGCCTAAAGACCCAGCACTAATGGGGTCTCTTATCCAGGCAAAAGGTTTGCTTTTCAGTTTGCTTGGGGTTTTTTTCCAGTTGTTTTATTAATGATTCCAGCTTGAGCCTATACTCCCCAGTGTAGCTAAAAAATTACCATTGACAACTGAGATGCAAAATGTTCTTACTGAAGCTGAAAAAAATACTCAAAATAGTAAGTATAAAAGAACTAAATTTGTTTGGTTGTTTTTTTAAAACTATTGCTGTTTATTTTCAGTCTCTCACACACTCAGATCAATGGACTTCAGGAGAACAGACTTTGACCTTTGCAGGGACTTGCTGGGTAGAGTACCATGGGATAATGTACTGGAGGGAAGAGGGGCCCAAGAAAGCTGGTTAATACTCAAGGATGACCTCCTCCAAGCCCAGAAGCATTGCATCCCAGCAAAGAGTAAGTCAGGCAAACATGCCAGGAGACCTGCATGGATGAACAAGGAGCTCCTGGACAAACACAAAGACAAAAAGGAAGCCTACAGAGGGTAGAAACAAAGACAGGTAGCCTGGGAGGAATACAGGGAAGTTGTCTGAGAAGCCAGGGATCAGGTTAGAAAAGCTAAAGCCCTGATAGAATTAAATCTGGCCAGGGACATCAAGGCCAACAAGAAAAGCTTTTATAAGTATGTTGGGAATAAAAGGAAGACTAGGGAAAATGTAGGCCCCCTCTGGAAAGAAATGGGAGACCTGGTTACCTGGGATACAGAGAAGGCTGGGGTATTCAACAACTTCTTCGCCTCAGTCTTCAACACTAAGGGCTTGAGCCACACCCCTCAAGTTGCAAAAGGTAGAGGCGGGAACTGGGAGAATGAAGAGAAGATCAGGTATGTAGAATCAGAATGTAAGATCAGAATGTAGAAGAAGATCAGGTTCAAGACCATCTGAGGAACCTGGAGAGTTCCATGGGACCTGATGAGGTAATCCATGAGTCTTGAGAGAACTGGCAGATGAAGTTGCCAAGCCACTGCCCATCATATTTGAGAAATCATGGCAAACTGATGAAACTCCTACAGACTGGAAAAGGGGAAACATAACCCTCATTTTTAAAGAGGGAAATAAGGAAGATCCAGGGAACTACAGGCCCATCGGTCACACCTTTGTCCCTGGCAAGACCATGGAGCAGATACTCCTGGAAACTATGCTAAGGCACAGAAAGTGAGGAGGTGATTTGTGACAGCCAACATGGCTTCACCAACGGCAAATCGTGCTTGACCAATTCGGTGGCCTTCTATGATGGGGTTACAGCACTGATGGATAATGGCAGAGCAACTGATGTCAT
>NW_010305796.1:0-21906 GCF_000700745.2 Antrostomus carolinensis
AAGGGGCAGGTGACTCAGGAGGACTACAAGGATGTCACGAGGATATGCAGGGAGAAAATGAGAAGCCTAACTAGAACTTCATCTGACTACTGAGGTACAAGACAAAAAAAAAAGTTTCTATAAACATATTAGCAACAAAAGGAGGGCTAAGGAGAATCTCCATCCTTTACTGGATGCAGGGGAACAGTGACAAAGGCTGAAGAAAAGGCCAAGGTACTTAATGTCTCCTTTGCCTCAGTCTTTAATAGTAAGACCGGTTGTTCCTGGGTACCCAGCCCCCTGAGCTGGATCAGGGATGGGGAGCAGAATGAAGCCCCCATAATCCAAGGAGAAATGGTTAGTGACCTGCTACAACACTTAGACATACATAAGTGTCTTGGCCTGGATCCCATCCAGCTCAGTGCCAAGGAAGGTTATGGAGCAGATCAACTTGAGTGCCATCATGTAGCA
Organism: Antrostomus carolinensis; assembly: GCF_000700745.2. Lineage (NCBI taxonomy): Eukaryota > Metazoa > Chordata > Aves > Caprimulgiformes > Caprimulgidae > Antrostomus > Antrostomus carolinensis. The sequence continues at coordinate 451 of NW_010305796.1, forward strand.
CATATAGGAAACCAGGCAATTAGGCCCAGTCAGCATGGGTTTATGAAAGGCAGCTCCTGCTTCACTAACCTCATCGCTTTCTGAGGCCAATTTGTATGAGGTTCAACAAGACCAAGTGCCGGGTCCTGCACTTGGGTCACAACAACCCCATGCAACACTACAGGCTTGAGGAGGAGTGGCTGGAGAGCTGCCTGGGGGAAAAGGACTTGGGGGTGTTGGTTGACAGCTGGATGAATATGAGCCAGCAGTGTGCACAGGTGGCCAAGAGGTCCAATAGCATCCTGGCTTGTATCAGAAACAGTGTGGCCAGCAGGACCAGGGAAGTGATTGTGCCCCTGAACTCGGCACTGGTGAGGCTGCACCTTGAGTGCTGTGTTCAGTTTTGGGCCCCTCATTACAAGAAGGACATTGAGGCGCTGGAGCGTGTCCAAGGAAGGGCAACAAAGGTGGTGAAGGGTCTGGAGAACAAGTCTTATGAGGAGCGGCTGAGGGAACTGGAGTTGTTTAGTCTGGAGGGGAGACCTTATTGCTCTCTACAACTAGCTGAAAGGAGATTGCACTGAGGTGAGTGTTGGTCTCTTCTCCCAAGTAACACATGATAGGATAAGAGGAAACAGCCTCAAGTTGCACCAGAGGAGGTTTAGATTGGATTAGGAACAATTTCCTCACCAAGAGGGTTGTCCAGCATCAGAACAGGCTGCCCAGGGAAGTGGTGGAGGCACCATCCCAGGAGGTATTTAAAAGATATGTAGATGTGGTGTTTAGGGACATGGTTTAGTGGTGGACTTGGCACTGCTAGGTTAAGGGTTGAACTCGATGGTCTTAAAGGTCTTTTCCAACCTAAATGATTCTATGAACTGCAAACCCCTCCTGGCTCTGTGGTGGCAGGTTCCTGAGCTCATTTTCCCCAGAGCAATGCTAAAGGCAAGCAGTGCTGGGATGTTCTTACAAGCAGGCTGTGCTACTGGCTCTCCAGTCATATCCCATGTATGACAGCAAGCGGAGAGCTGTCCTGTCACTACTTAGAACCATTTGCTATATTGCAGTAAATGTACAGTACTTTCATACAGAAGTGGCCGGTGTAACTCCTGTGAGGTTGCTACATGATGCTGAAATTCCACAAAACAAGCCCTCTACTAAGATGTGGCCTACACCACAGAAGAATGTGGAGCCACTGGACTACATGAAACCTGATATTTCAGCCCACCAAGTTTACTTTCTATCCACACAAAAGCCAGCAGACAGGATGGAGTGCAGAAACTACTCTTTGCCACACAAAGGAGATGGTAGATGATATAAAGGGGACGTCGTTCTCCATGGCAGGATGCAGACCAAGACTGTCCTGGGTTCACTGAAAACTCAAGACCTACGCACTTGCTCTTTTCTTATAAAAGGATTGAGCAGACTTTCATATGATGATCTCTCATTCACTGGTGAGCAGGAAATTACTGTTATGTAAGTTAAGATTAAGTCATCTTGAACACAAAAAATTGCAGAGTGCAGTTTTATTGCTTGGGAGATCTTGGAGTTCACAGGCTCATATTGTCCTTCCTGCTGCCTTTGCCACTAACCAAGAGCTTCCCCTTGACTCCTCACTCAAAACATTTGAGTATTTACACATCTAATCAAGTCTAGCTGTCTTTCACAGTGGGAAAACACATGGCAAAAATTTCATCCAATAAGCTGCAATAGACTTGGGTATAATTCAGACAACTAAACATCCTTCTAAAACACGGCTTTTAATTTTTAGGGGCTTTTGTTCTATGACATGGGATGGCACACTGACACTATGAATAAGGATGCACCATCTCCGTAACAGTCTAGCTAGAAAAAGGCTCTGCAGATGTTACTACCAAAGTCCCTGCATAAAATACTTCCAAAATAATGTATTAAACTCACGGTCTCACCAATGATGGGACAGAGCAGGAAGGGAGGTATTAACTTGGGCAGCTTCCTATGGTGTGATTGCTGTTAAAACTTTCAAAAGCAAACCGCAAAAGATGGGGCTGATAAGCTCCCCAATTTTTCTTAATTATGTTATCACAGAGGCGTTACTGATGGGCTCGGTCTTGGCCAGTGGCAGGTCCATCTTGGAGCCGGCTGGCATTGGCTGTGTCAGACACGGAGGATGCTTCTGGCAGCTTCTCACTGAAGCCACCCCTATGTCTCCACCCTGCTACCAAAACCTTGCCACGCAAACCCAAAACACTTTCCTAAAGCCTCTTCTACACAGAGTTCAGCCCTGCAATGCTGATGGACATAAACCTTGACACTTGCCTCAGGTTTTTTTGGGGGGGCAGCCAGCAGAGATGTTTGAAGAGCCATCCCTGTTCCTGCTCTGCCCTGCCTCCAGGGCATCTAACAAACAAACACTGAGAATGGGAATATGTGGCCATCTACTCTGCCAGAAAAGTCATGGTGATGGATAAATGGCAACTGTGCCTGAGAAGTAAAGCTGGGCAATCTCTTTGACAAAGTCCAGTATGGAGGGGGCTTTGGAACAAGCAAACAAAAAAAAACCCCCAAAACAAGCAAGCAAACAAACAAACAAACCCACAATAAAAAGACACTAAAAAGAAGATCCTTGTAGCCACTGGCTCATTTAATTGCCAGAGAAACATGGGACAAGCTGCTGATAATGCCATGCTATTGGCATACAAGAACTGGCACAGAGTGCAAAACCAGGAGCCATGGTGGAAAAGTCCCTCCTTGAATACAGTGCTTCTTGCTGCACAGATAAGAAGCTGTGGGGATTACACTTCCCAGTATTAGCTGTCTGGTTTCTTATCTTGGAGCTGGAGTTTGGGGAGTAAAAGAACCATGGATTTTCAAGTACTCTGCCTAAAATTGGAACGGGAGTGCAATCTGCAGTGTGCCGCACAAAATTAATCACTATCACTTTACATCTCCACCAGGGTCTCACTCCTCTTACCCAGCGAGAAGACAGAAAGAGGTATAAAACAAAACATTACAAAGCACACTGCCCTTCCCATTAACAACACTTTATCCATCTATTGCTGCAGAGAAACCGTGTTATCTGTTAGTGACACAGTGCCTGAGTGTCAGGGGGAGGTTCACTGACACCTTGTCGGCAGCCACACACAAACCTCAAGCCTCTGTGCTGGAACTGCAGTGAGCTCATACACTGCTGCACCTGCTGCACACATATGTGCATCTGCTGCCCATTTTCCTTGTTTTATCCTCATTTCTGTTTCTACTCGGCACTTAAGAAGAGAAGGAAAGGAAAGGGACAGAAAGGACTCAAGCATTTCTAGCAAAAGCAAAAATAATTCTCTTTCTAGCAGAGAATGACAGCATAATTTTATTTTCAGACGTGGCCATTTTCTCAGTGCTGACTGTAGCTCATTTGGGGAATTAAATGTTAGAGCAAGAAAATACCGAAAAGACAACCAAAAGTCTTCACTTTTACAGCATTGCTATCACCAAGCTTATGCTCTCTTAAGCATGAAAGCAGTTCTTAGTGAAATTTCACTGGCAACATTTTAAATCAAGATGCACTGTGTAACTCAAGCTTACCATTTAATTTCTAATGTGATATGTATTAACACAACTTATTGAAGGGTTTGTCCTGCTTAAATCCCATCCTTGTAGACGTGTTCCTACACAGGGGGGAAGACCACACCAAAATACAAAGCCAAGAGTCAAGTTAATTTATTTTCCAGGAAAGCCACTGAAGCTTTCAAATCTAATGTCTGAGCTACCCTCTTGGTAAGATTTTAAGCAAATTAACTGCGTTACCTGGTGCTGCCACCAGATGTCAGAAAGCAATAGAGAAAAATTAGTTGTAGCTGTCCTGAGTCAAAAAGCTGGTATTCTAAAGGGGAGGTAACCATGCCTTCTCTGTGACAGTGAAGTCCACATGATTCTGCCCTTATTTACTGCAACATGTCTTATCACACCATAATATCTTATATGCAGTGGGTCTTCTTTCACATAAACACCCCCAGGTTTTCAGAGTGCCATCAGGGGAAAGAAGGAAAAAAAAACCCCACCAAACAAAGCTTGGTTTTCTGAAGCTGGAAATTCAAAAGAAAAACCCTAAGGTAATGCATCAGCATTATCTAGGTCTTAAAGGCACACAGCTCAGAAATACCCAGCTTCTAACATCAGGATCAGCCCTGCTTTGTGCATGTGTAACAATATTATTACATACAGTGTTATCTTCTCTCCTTTAATTATCATCTCTTGGCAGCAAATTTTACACACTTTATTCAGATCTCCACCCTCTCCAAATCCCCTGTCAGTGATGAGTAAAATAAAGAAGGATGCATTAGAGACTCTACAGCAGCTACATTCTTCCTGCCAAATTTAAAGAGTCCCTTTAAATCACTCCATTGCAGAGTCTGAATTGGAATGTATGATGAGGGAAAAAGAGACTGTACAAGGTGATTTCAGCATGAATTTGAAGCTGTGAATTGTACACAGGTGGTAAAGCCACAGTTGGGTTTGGATGGCAAGACAGAAATATTAAAAAATGCCACCTTTACACTCCACTGCCCTGCATCCTCCATATGTCACCTTTCTGGAAATGCATCAGACAGCTTTTCAAATTCTACTACTACTATTATTTGTATCCTTTCAATATGATGGATACAAGGCTTGGAGGATGCTGAAGCCCCTTAGATGATGTAGAATACTTACACTTTCTTGTGAAGAGAGTAAGAATGTTAAAAATCAGTATCTTGGGTCCTTTCCAAGGTAAGATGGAAGTGCTACAAGTCCCATGGGAAAGGAAAAATTCCCACTTCTCTTGCAGTGCAAATCTTGCTCAAGAGCAGTTCAAGAATGTCATCAAAGTTATGGCTGTTTAAATTGCACCTTTGGCTGGCTTCAAGCAGAGAAATTTAGAGTTCCAGAGGAGAAAAATATTTCTATGGCAGGTTCAGTGACTGATAAACATGTCTAACACTTGAAGATATTCAGGAACAGAAACGGGGCTGAGAGTGCACATCAGGTGAGGAGAGAGAGAAGCCTAGCAAAGCAGCCAATAGCACATGGTAAATTAATTATTTTTCTAGAAATTCCACATATATATTGCATTATATATTGCATTAGATGAATATACAAATACATCTACATCCAAATATGAAAAATCTAAGGAGACAGATTTGGAAGCAGTAATTTTCCAGCCCTTAGGCTGGAGGTACTGGGCAACTCCTCACGAAGCCTGTCCCAGGACCTGAGTGATATGTGAGAGGACCAGCAGCTGGGAATACAGCTGATGCCCTGGAAACCTGTGAGCAGATGGGAACTGCAACGATGGATGTCAGCAGGGGAACGGCGCGGGTAGCACTTTGTTCCGGATGCTTCGTGCTGAACGTAGGAGATTATCGGTTATGTGAGCAGCAGATATATGGGCAACAGCTCCAGCTCCAGTGGATGTTCTGCTTCCCATCCTAATCCCTCTCCCAGGCGATGAGGGCAGCAGACGCAATGTTTTCCTTTGCTATCTGAACGCAGCACGGTATGGAGTACAAGGTAAACAGAGCGTCAACAAATTGGTTTGTGCCAGCTCCGGCATAAACCACTCAGTACGTGAGGCACATGGCACAGTCTAATGAAAACTGCTTCGGAGGGTTTGAGTACCAAATGTATCAGGGAGGAGATGGCCCCATCCTTCTGTTAAGCCACAACACGAGGGAATTCCCATGACACTGAAGAGCAGTTCTGCTTGTTGTGGTGCACCTGGCTGTTGGATGCTATAAATACATCCACTGAGGCTGTCCATTAGCTCCACAGCACGTCAGGCAGCAGACACTTCTAGTATCACGGATTGCGAGCAGTACTTCCTCCTAAAAATTCCTGACCTGGGCCTTAGGGTTATGGTAACCTGGGTGTGAAGCAGGTGCTTAGGATTACAGTGTTGTTATCTGATGCCAAATGCTGTTTAGTTTTAGCTTTTTGTACCAAACAGATTTGTTCTACAAACAGCATTTGTAAAATACCCCAAAATATACTTGCATCCTTATTTATTTATGAAACACTGAACAATTCATGAAAGAGGGCAGATGAAGGGGACAAACAAGGTGCTCAGGATTAAAACACAGATACAGATTTGAAGAAAAAACATTTGACTTTGAAAGATAAGACTGCAAAGTTATCTGACAGTGTTGGCTTTAAAGCCTTATGATGTCATTTCACGCCTCCAAACGTGCATCAGCAACCACAGGAGAGATTAATGGTTCAGAGCCGCACCACAGAGATCCAGGCACAGACCCGCTGAGCTCGCTGTGTGCTTTTCACATAAATGGCCTTACCCTTGCATAAGAGAGCGGGAGGCTGTAGGGAGCGCACAGGCACTAGATGAGACTGCACGCAGACCAGCAACTTGAATTAAAGGCAAAACCTGCAGAGCTGTGTTCTAAGGGCTGATCACAGCTGCAAAAAAAGGGCTGTCAGGGTACAACCCAAATTCCGTAATAAGCAGGCCTGGACACTTTATATGGTAGATTGAAAAAAAATCTGCAAAAAAACCCCCCAAAGGTTGTTAGTACCCAGTGTACTTCCAGACGCTGTTTGTTCCGCTCTCTAACCTAAAGCAGGGCAGGCACTCATGTTTCAGGCTCCTACTGTCTGCACTGGAGTTTGATAGAATCAGGTCAAAATCAGTCTTGCTCAGTCTGATATGATGCAGACTTCTGGATCCTACCCTGCTCACCAAGAAGATGTGAGATCTCTTTCTCCTTTCCCAGAGTCATGTTGTTAAAAACTGCCAGAGAAGTGCCAGTGCTGTAGGGTGACATGCCAGCAACAAAACAAAAACCCTGAAGTATGGTGAACATTTTCAGAGTGGGAAGGGGAGGTTAGGCCAGTTCTTGGCTTCTGCATTGCAAGAAAAATACTTTTAAAAAAGTATTAGAAGTATTAAAAATACAGAAACACTACAGTGAATCTCACAGAGGATACATTCATTCATCTGCATTACAAATCTTCATGAGCACATTGTAGTTTTAAAATTAAACCTATAATTGCCCAATTGATGGAGTTTTCCATGCCTTTCTTTTGCTTTTAAAGACTGAAATCTTTTGATGCAATAATGAAGTGGAAGACAGATTTAATACTAAGAACTTTCAGTGAAGCCACTAACTTGCACCATTTTGAGTCCTACTCTGAAGCACATTTCTTACTATCACAGAAAAAAAATAATGGAAATTGATAACTTGACAGATGAGGCAGGTACCAAAGCATTTAAGCTAACTGACCTGTTAAAAGTGAGAACTGGCCTATTATGTTGTTAATAAAAAGACAAATGGAGTGGATAGGATGCAGTATCCTCCTCCTCCTCCTTCCCTAGCTTTAACTCCTGCAAAAGCAACATTTAGCAGCATAATCTGTCACAACCTCTTCTCCATGAGATAGGCACAGGTAAATGGTGCAAGTTGGAGAGTGGGGGGTACATAATTTTGCCCATCCATCAGTGGTGAAAGCAATTTTAGCTAAAAATGACCTAGGCTCTTGCCATATTAAGTAAAGAAAATGCCTTCAGTGAAAAAGGAGCTTCCAACCTCATAAGCGTTCCTGTATTCCCAAGAGATTGAAGCAAAGCAGACTAACATGGTAAGGACAGGGGCTAAAGGGATGCACTGAGACCATCTCCAGAGAGGGATCTGCACATATATCGATCAATGAGTATTTTAATTAGATGAAAGCTTACTATTAATGCTTCAACACATCTCCTACAATTTGCTTGGGGAAAGCAAAAACCAATCTATTGTTGAATTACAAAAGCTAAACCACAAATCAGTCTGAAATCCAGCTCATGGAAGCCAGTTGGTTTTGTCATTGGGAAGATACTTATAGTCATTAAAGCAAAAACCCCAGACCTCTGTGTATTTACCATTCCAGACAGTCTGGATCCCTGTGACAGAAGCAAGCGGCTGCTGATTGCCACCAGCTAATTATAGCACCAGTCTCACAACAGGGCCGCGCTGCCAGGGTGGTGTGAAGGCAGGCAGCTCCTTGACACATTCACCAGCAGCACTCCAAAAATGACCCGCTCTCACCCGCCTCCATTTCACAGCCACCATTTAACTGCCGACCACCACGCAAGGAGGAGCGGTCGGCCCTCCCAGAGTGGTGGCCCATTTCTGCTCCTCCAGCCTCACATCCTGGTAGTTGTGCTTGGCTGACAGCAGGCAGCACAGCGATACCTGGTCCTTCTCAGTGTAAGAAAACTCAAGGCAAGACCCTGTGGAGGAGGAAAGGGATATTAGTATCAACTCCCTACAGATCTGGGGGATCTTTCAGAGAAAGCGGAGCCAGAGCTGTCAGAGCTGGCAGGACACCCGCTGCCTGCAGTTTCCAGGAGAAGGCAGGTGACCTGCGAGCAGCACAGCTACCAGGTTGCACCCACTTCCCTGGGGCGCTGGTCGTGAAACAATAACTGCTGCCCATTTATTCTTCAACCCCCCAATGTTTCATAAGAATGAAAAGCAAAACAAATCAGGGGAGATTACTCCTAAAATGTTTTCCTTGACCTGGAGACAGCAACAGCTTGCTACAGCCCTCCTGCTGGTCTACCCTCGGTCAAAACAACCAAAAGGGCTGCTGCACGTATTTCCATCTCAGAGTTGTTTACAAAGTTTTGTCCTTCCCGCAGGCACTTTCCTTCCCATGATTAGCAGCGATGTGTGAAGACACTTTGGTATCAGTACCCTTTCCCTGGAAGTGTTCCAGCCCACCAGCCCCGAATGACTGCTGTGAAGTGCAGTGTTAGCCCCAGCCACCACATTTCTCATCCTGTACAGGTCCCTCAGGTTTCTTCCAACACAGTCAGAAGCAAGCGATGAGGCACACACAGTTTGCAGCAACAGGCAGGTAGTTTTTCAGCTTGGATCTGCCAGTGCATTGCTGTAAGACTCATCTATTATAACACAAAGACTGTTTTCCCTATACTTCTGATAATCATGCAACCAAAATGATGCCACACAACCTTAAAGACTGCGTAAGTTGTCAAGTCTGCAGAGATACTTAACATAAAATCAGTGCTAAGTAGATGGGGAAACAGAGATGGAGAAGGAATGAAAAATAAAGCCAGCAAGATAGTGCACCCAGCCATATCACATCTTAGTTACTTTTCAGTCCACGCAAGCTGCCTCTCTTGGAATCAGTTCCAATTGCACCTAAACTAAATCTGATGAAAGTTGCTGTAATTACTTGTATCCTTAAAGTATCAACTCATCAGTAAGAATGAAACAGAGTCAGCTCATCAAATGCTTCTCATTATTACAGTCTTTCACAGCAGGAGCCTGCATCTTCCATCACTGCAGACGTCTGCTATTATCATCAGAAACCCAAAGACAAAGTGGCACGAAGACTCCTTTTCTGGATTATTTCAGTTTGGGCATTTGTCAGTGCCACACACACCATCTTCATTCTCCCCAGCTGTCGCATCTAAAACGCACATAAAGAAGTGCAAAAGTACCATGAAAAGTACCTATGGTAAAACCCACGCACTGGCAAGGGATTTGGGGATGGATATAGTACTTGAACCTACACTTGCCTTCGGTCTATGAACTATATTAGCTTGCAAGTCTATGGGGCCATTCAACACGCAGGCTTTCAATGCTAACATTCCCAAACACCAACATCTAGTTGCATGTTCTCGAACATTTGAAGCCAGGAATATGCCCATACCAATATTTGCTACTTACTAGCTTCCAAATTCCTTATGTTTATGATTGATTTATGTTTCCCTGGATGACTTTTATCTGAAATTAATATTTTTAAGTGAGGAACCTGCACTTACACCAACATCCTTTTGGACAATTGTTCCCTGTTGCACCTTGACTATAGTCAAGAAATCTTGTATATTAGCATCTCATGATTTTTCACTTCTGCAGGGAAGCTCCAGAGCCCTCTGTATAAAAATATTTTTCTATTTTTTCTACCCATATAGCTACACCTCTTTGGATGCTGCATCCACAGATGTTCCCATAAGCAACCAAGGAAGCATAGTATTGGTGAAACCAGCAACAAATTGAGGACCTGTACAAGTGTCGATGTGTCACTGTAAAAGCAAAAAGAGATGTCAAGTAGAGTTCCCCCTTTTTTTCTTGCTCTTGGTTTTATTCCACCCTGACATTAGTGAAGGAGAAGATGAAGTAGAGGACACGCTTATTAAAATTTGCAGCGCGCAATTCCGGAGGGAACGCAATTATACCAGAGGACAAGATTATATGAGATTATTTCATCATTTGAAGACATGCTTGGAATTTCAACATGTCCAGGAGTACAGTTTTTACACATACAACCAGAAAAAACCAACTGTACAAATAGACACTGGAGAAAACTGTTCAGACAACAGCTCTTCAGGGAAAGATTTGGGGTGGAGCAGACCATAAGGTGAACATGACTCAGTGAAGTTATATTGTTATGAAAACTGAACACACTGGGAAATACAAACAGGAGCACACATCACCTACAATATAGGTCATCCTTCTGCTCTGTTTGGCTTCACAGGGCCCCAGATGAAGTACTATCATGTCCTGCACCAAGTACTTTCAAAAAAATATGGGGACCAAAGGAAGACAGGTCAAAACCCAAGAAAGATATCTAGAAAATATGACTTGTGAGGAAACGTTAAAGAAAATAGTGTTGTTTTCATCTACAGAGGAGAATGCTATGGGCAGCGTGATAATGGACTTCTATGTACACAGAAACATGCTACAAAAGTCAATAGAACAATCTGTTCTCCATAACCACGGCAGATAAGGAATAATGAGCTGAAATTAGAGCAAGAACGACTCAGATCAAACATTATAAAAACTACATATAATGATGACGAAGCACAGGAATAGATTTTATGCAGAGTTCTTCAAACAGAATAGATTAAAACTGGTGATGAATAACTGAAGTATTGCTGATCATACCCAGAAGCAGGGAGAAGAACTTTATAACCTCCTGCCACTCCTCCTCCAACCCATTTTTTCCTAGTTTTCCCTGAATCTCAGCCTTACAACTGTAAGCACTAAGAGCTACAACAATATTATAACCATAGGCGCTACAACAAACTCCAGTGAAGTTTACATGCATCGAGTAACCCATTAATACTGAAAATTAAGTCACAAACGGTTGGTGCTGTCTGGTCAACGTGATGGGAGGGATGTGCCTTTTACTAAGGACAGGATTCAACTGACATAAGTTTAGCAGAATGAGAAATTTCAGCCACATACCATTCTCATCCCCTAGCAGAGTCAATGGAGAGAAATGCCCATAGTCAGTGTCTACTTGGGATGAAGCAGGCTGTGGCAGGGGCTTGCTCTGTGCCAGCTGGGCAGGCAGCCTCAAGGCTAGCTCAGGGCTTGGCTGGAATAGGGAGATTTATTGCACAGACAACACAGTAAGATTTGTACCTGTGCACCACAACATTTACGTGTGTGCACTTCACCTCACCCTGAAGCCCAGGCTTACAATTCCAGCTCTTTCCTGATCAATGCAGCCAGCCATGAAGAGAAGATGCTCTACAGCATCAGCACATGAGGTGTCATACGGATTTTAGGTTTCTCTTCTTAAAGGAATTTGGCTACATCCTTTATTACATAAGGGAGCACAGTATCCCAGTGTGCTTTGGGGTTCTCACTGACGTTAGTCCGTATGGGATGTCAGCATAATTTTAGAGTAACAGTTCTTTGAAATCTGTATTTGAAATTAGCCCTGGCTCTAGAGCTTTATTTTTTTTCCCACTCTCTTTTTTTTTTTTTTTCTTTTTTTCCTCAAAACACAATTTAGGAAGCTACCAAAGAGGAACTGTTCATTTTATATCCTCAGTGGAACATCAGGTCTAACTTCTTGCAAGTAAGAAATGCGTAACCTTTCAGATTACATTTCAGTTTTGAGGTCTGCCCATTTTCACTGGATTTTCTCCTGGGGTGGCATGGCCCCTATGGAAAACATTACAAAGCCAGAGCAGTGCATGCCAGAGCTCATGGGACTTTTGCATGGTACAGGAGATCAGCAGTTGCTTTCTTAGACCACAGCGTTCGTTCCAGCCCCCCTGGGGCCGAGTGGGTGAGGAAGGCACACACGATTCCCCTACTGCAGAGTGCAAAGATAATTTCTGCTAATTAGAGAACTCTAAATATTTGGAAGTCAGCATCCATTATTATTCTGGAAACTTCATGTGGCAATAGAAGATGGGCTGATTCTGGCAAAATTTCTTCATAACAAAAGAACATTATCAGGCAAGCACAGAGACATTTCCCTGTTTTTCAGTGTAATAATGCCAACAGACTTATTACAACAGGATTTCTACAGCCAGGCAGAAAGCTCAGCTAGCTCTAAAGGGGAAGAAAGGCAAACTTTTAAATATAGACATCCCAAACAAAGTGCATTCAGAGATCCCCTCTCCTCCTATAGAAGAGCCTGTGGGAAAGATTTCTGCCAAAAACAGCGTGGAACATCAACTAAAAAATAACTGTGAATTTATATTCAGCTGTGGCTTTCAGATGTCAATACAAGATATGTGACTTCTCTTCCCTGAAATGGCTTCAGGACAAAGGAACAGGGAAAGGAGAAAAAAGAGAAAAGAAAAAAAAAACTGTACTGGAATTGACTTTGGGAACAAATGCTACGTCAGCTGGAAAAAACCTTTACTGGGGTTGAAACAGGACTTTGCTATATTAAACTATACAGATTTGTCTGACTGGAGATGGTTGTGCTCAAGGACGTTGCCATAATAATTGGGAACAAGCTGACATCTGCATCAGAAGTTGAAGTATTAAAAAGAGGCAGTGAGATCACCCTTAAGGGTCTTGGAAACTTGCAGTTAGGAGAGCATTTTGGGCAAGGTTGCCTATTTATTTCTAAAATGTCTTCCTAAGCCTGCTGAAAATGTTGCAGAACAAAGAGTCGATCCTTTACTCAAAACACTTGTCTCAGAGCAACCCCAACCTATACCTCATTTGATTAAAATGTAGCTAAATCACAGACTTTGCTTAGCCAGTACCACAGACTACAACCTTTGGCTTATTGCTGGGACTCATAAGCAGGGTGATTGCTTTACTTATTTATTGATTTTATGCATGCCTAGTTGTGGTTGAAAGATTAGCTATGAAATAGCAAAATTCCTATATAAGAGAAAACCAGAAGGCCTAACAAATAACAATTTGAGTCACGCTCTCCTCTTGCCATCAATTTGCATGGTGTTGGGAGAAGCAAAGAAGGAAGACGCATAACAAAGATGATGCACATATTTCTGACAAATTGCTCATCAAACCTTGATATGCAGAGGAGCTGACAGGAATTTACTTTCAGATTAAAATTTCAAATTAAAAATGTCCAGTCACCAGCACATAAAATTACTTTACAAGAAGTGACATTTTCAGTTACAGACTGTTCTGCTTAGTCATATAAACATCCACGGTATTCCTCTTCCCTCAGTATGCAGCATACACACAAGGGGGAACTGCTGCAGAAGAAGTTCATTTGCTCTCGGGGTTGAAGGTGATCATGTTCCTCCTAATTGTGTAATAAAATTCCACTGACACAGTGGAATTGTTATGACAAGAACAAATCCATAATGCACTGAAACAACTGTGCTTTGGGGCCTCAACAGATCACCCTACTCGGTTCAGAGGATGCTCTGACCTCTTTTTCTGATACCCAGTTCCAAATGAATCAGGGACCAAACAGGCCCATCTGCTATTTCAAACTTGCCTGGCTTGGTGTGATGTGTCTTCCTTAAGTCTGCTTCCCTGCAGATGAAGGAAAAGAGGTAACAGGACTTTACTTTCAGTCAGACTATGATGATGCAAAGGAGTAATGGAAGTTATTGGGTAGAGTCAGTGAGAATATTGCATCATTGCTCTAGCTCTGTATATAGGATCCGTATCCCTGCTAGGATACAATAAATAACTAGTTTTCTGACTGCAACAGCATTTATTTTTCTCTTCTCAGACACTGTTATTTTAATATTAGGAATCACTGTTATTCATTCACAACCCAGGAAGATAAGGGCTTTCTCTGCCATCACATGTGTTTGTTTAGCATGGATCCAGGATACATTATTTGCTGAATTTGTTTGAACTTTCTTTTGGTTACCAGACCTTCACCCAAAATGCTCTTCAAGAAGCAGAATTTTCCCTCTTCCTGATATCAACAGCAACATAACCAGGATCCTGTAGCACTGCCCATATCAAAAGCTGATGAAACTCAGGAAGAAAACAAGCTTTGCTTCCAATATGTAATGAAAGGACCAGGGAAATAGGACTGAGAAAAATGTTTCCTTTAGGAATATATCTGAGATTTTTTAGTGACCTTGACTTGACCTGTGATTCTCTAAATCTAAGATTAGATCTTTTTCTTCCCAGACAGCCAGTCAGGCAGTGGGAGCCTCAGAGGAAATTAATAGTACAGTACAAGAAATGGGTATCTTGATTCTCATCCTGGCACTCCCTGGGATACCAAGGTAGGAACGGTTTTGTCCTGTTCCTAACATGGCTCACACAAAAGGTCAGGCACTCGCCCTGGCCAGTGTCCAGCAACCTCTTCCTGATCTTCATTTTCCTCACTTGAAAGAGTTGGGCACTATATGAGTTAAAGTGTAGAGAAGGTTTGTAGGCAGCCATGGAGATGACCCTGAAGCAATCAAAACCAGCCGTAGACCTTGCCTCAGCAAACTGCGTTTGCTCTTGCAATGTTACGTTTTCTTTGCTATCTCCATCAGGGACTGGTTTGACCTGAAGTATGACCTGCAAACATCACCAAAATTGACTTTTCTCTGTTCTGCCTTTTCCTTCCAGGGTGACTCTTTGATCTGGCGTTTACACGGGAGTCTTCAAGGGCAGAGGGCAAAAGGGAGCTGCAGAAAGGATGGAGGAGAGAAAAATCACACCAGCATGTGGACAGCAGCAGAGACTGGAGCTAACATCAGAACAGTCAGACCTTTCTCTTGCTGGTGTGGATGACTTGCGTGGCAGAAATGCAAGTCACTTCCAATGCCATGAAAGCTGGTGGCATTGAACTTTACATGAATCACAGGCTGCCGGGAGACATGGGGCAGGTGCCTGGCCCCTGTCAGTGCGGTGCACAAGGATATCACTCAAGGGCGGTTGGTATCTCCTGTGACGGCGGTATGCTGCATCAGCAGTCCCGAAAATGGGACCATCATGTAACAGACTTGGACTGCTGCAGTTAAAGCCAGGAAAGACGACAGCACGTAAAACCAGCACTCATCACTTTCCAGAAGACACCAGAACAAAGCTAGAAGACTTTTAACAAGAAGGTACTCAAGAATTCAGGAGCAAAATTACCTCACAGCATTAAAAGGTCTTTCCACCTCCCTGAAGGCTGCCACTGTCTCAAGCAGCAGAGCAAATGAGGACACCGCACTTTGTCTACACATTATCTCACCACCAAAGATGCACCCCTGCATCAGTTTAGGCAAAATGTACCGTATTAGCATTCAAGTCTCAAACATGCAGTCTTTTAGATTAAGAGCAAACCCAGCTCTTTCAGTTTAAAACAACAGCAGTTTGGGAGCTTCCCATTCACGAGTTTCCAAGGGCAACTGCCATTCCCTAAAAAGCTGAACTAGCTCTTGCTTCACCAGCCAGCTCTGCACCAGCCATACTCCCACAATATACTTTGCATTTCTCTGCCCACACAAATCCCCCCGTGCAGGCAGGAAGAGGGCAGGCACCAGATGCTCTCAATGCAGCTTTCTGTTTCCTAATGCTGCATTTCACAGCCAAAAATAAAAGAGCCCAAAACAACCCACAGGTTTATAGCACATTCTATCTGTTTCATCCCCTAAAGCCGAGCTCTGTGCTGCAGAAACAGCTACACCTTGAAAGAAAAAGGTTCACCAAGGTAAAGTAGTGCAAGGAAGCATTAAAGAGGCTCTCATAAGGAAAGCATTCTGGCACGTCTCTTCCTCAGTGGCTTGGCCCCCTGAGCAGAATACAAATGAAGAGCATCACTGACAAGCCAGTGTAACATCTCAGTCCCCTTTACAAGACATCCATTCGGCTCATGGCACAGAGACAGTGCAGGCATTGTCAGAAATACACGGGTTGCAAACAGAGTAAGAGGGAGGCCCACAGACAAACATCACCCTATTAAGACTGAACACGGCCTTAAAAATATACTAACAGATACAGCTATTAACATGCCTGCACAAAATGGAATATGGGCAGAGCATTCAAAAGTGCTTGTTCATTCCTCGTCCTCCATTTCAAGCTATAACGTCACCCCATAATTAACTGAAATAACCTCTATTCTGTTCAACTTCTCTACTGATGAGAAGCTCACAAGAAGCATGCATCGTCAGGAAAGGTTTAAAAATACACTACAATTTTACAGCCACAGCAAGAGAAATAAAGCACTTACATTGCTGTGTAATTTTTTTTTAATCTTGTGAGTGCTGATTAGCAAGGATGTCACAAGTTTGGCTATGCAAGCTAGTTCGTAAAAATTAAGTGGGAATAGACTTTTCCTAAGTGGGAATACACTTTTCCAAAGCAGGAATACACTTTTCCAAAGCTTCAGTTCTAAGACAAAAGGGTCTGCCATTGCTGGGAAAGATTTGAGCATTTTTTTCCTTAAACAAAGGTACATTGTAGACTACAGAAATACCCAACTCTAAAATAGATTGAGGACAAAAAGTCTGCCATCAAGGTCACAGAATTAACACAGCAGAATTTCCATAAGAAATAAAAAGTTGAGGATGTCATACATTTTATTTGCTTATCTTTCTTGCAAAGACATGGGTGGGAACTAACTGTGGGCAAATAAGGGAGCCTACATTTCAAACAGCATATTATTCACAAAGTTTTTGTCCCACCTCTATTACTCTGTGAACATCTGATTCACTGGGCCTTTTGTGTTTTTTCTGTAATTAAACATTTAAACCATTCACCACATCTGATTAATGAACCCTGCATATTTCATTCTCGTTTTGTGTGCAGATGGGTTGTACGCACAAGTGTGAGCATTATATCCTGTGAAGCATAAAAAACAAATTTAGATTTAAAACGTAAGAAAAAAAGCTCCACTCTAATGCAATTTTAGAAGCCTGGAAGAAAAATATAGCTTGAGTGCTGGGGAAGCTCAGGCTGTCAGAATGCCAGGAAAATCTTAAAGAGTCAAGTATGAAGTTGCAAAAGATAAATATATTGGGATAACCAAATAATTATATGCAGGAATTGTTTTTGTAAAGAAAATGATGGGCTGTAGAGGAACAGTAAGCTACTCTCAAGCCCAATACACATTCTTTAGGAACCACATTTATACAGGCTGCAATGAGAAAGGTATGCTTAATTAAGCTTTTTATCTGAAGAAAGCACTGATAAAACATGAAAAGAAAACCCCACATCTCTGGTATGCATTCCCCCTTCTCTTAGCTTTGCTTGCTCAAAATAAAATACAGGGAAGATTAATTTACTGGTTGGAACATAAAACCAATTAAATAAATAAACAACTTGTCACTCTGGCTTCAGAATGAATCTAGTGGAAAATTTTTTTCCTAAGAAAACTATTTTGGGAAAGTAATAAACCACTGGGAAGGGCAAAGACTAGAGAAAAGGCTAGAGGTGTTAGAAAAACCCACCTGGAGACACTGCACTATTTCTGACATTACTGAGGAGTTTTGTTTAGTTGCTTCATCATTGTAGGTGTCAAACAGTAAAGTTGATTCTCAGAGACAGTACTTTTCACACAGAGCAGCCAAAGCTGGACCATCTCTTGCAATGAGGTGGTGAAAGAAATTGCCCTAACCAGCCACACATCAGTGGCAGAGCAGAGAACATCACCCAGATGTCCAACAGTCCAGTGCAAGGACTTGGCCCACTGCAGGCTACTCATGGCCAGTGTCATAGTCAGGGCTTGCTCACCTGCAGTTCTGCTGGAAAGGGATGAAAGAGCATCACATTCTAATCTAAGCAGCCTGGTGCCCAGGGAAACAGAGGAAGGTCTCTCTCTCTCCCTGCACCATGTGCTGAAATGGGGATGGCAAGGGTGGGGCAGTGGCAGGTAGGGGTAAGATATACCTCACAGGTGTCTCAATGCTGCCCCCGTGTCCAACAGGGATGGGGGAGTGGAGGAGCCCTGGGTAAGGAGCCTGCAGAAGGAGCTGTTCTCCACAGCTCCCAGCTACAAGAGGGGCTCATGGTCCCTGGGTTCCAGGGCACCTCGTCCCATCTCCAGCCAAGCAACCGTGCTGCACAGTGTGGTCAAAGTTCCCAGGACTGGGCGCAAAATTAGCTTTGGCACAGACAAACACAGCCCTGCAGCGCTTTCCAGTGCCCTGGCCCTTAAGACTCAAGATGCTGGGGCTGTTGGCACAGTCTCCTGCAGAAATGCACAGCAGGACCAGGTCAGGGGACAGCCCCCATCCCAGCTGCCAACAAAGCTGCCTGCAGCAGAGACCCGTCTGTTCCCATCCAGTGATCCATGGTTTACAGTGTGTTTCTTCAAAAAGAACTTTTCCCTGTATTATTTCTGATCTACACGACTACAGAAAGCCAGTGGATTCCTGTGCAAAGATACTGGCCAACTGACTTATGCTCAGGCCTGAAGGAAGCAAACCAGTCACGAAGGGTCCCCCTATGCCTCACTTCAGTTCAAGCTGCACCATCACAAATCGCCCCTGTGAAAAGGTGAGAAGTCACTCTCCTCTGCTGCCAGCCAAGACACCAAAGTGGAGAAAATTATTATACACAGCGCAGAAAATGTTTCCTTTGGCAGCAGTTAAGAAAATGCTATTCATCCTGTATACAGCCTGCATGCTCCTGCATAATAAAGAGAGTGATTGAACAGTCTTTTAAGAAGTTTACTGGGTCATATTTCTCCTGGACTATGGCCAGTATTCCCATTATTCCCCAGTGCTGGGTGCGCATCGCACAAATCTTTTACTGGTCTCAATCCTTATTTCTTACTGATGCTGACAGTGCCTGAAAACAGAAATATGAACCCTGAAATTACTTATAATGTAAAACATTCTTCTAAAGGTTGTCTAGGGCAAATTAACAAGCCTGCTATCCTTGCTGCTTAGGTGGCTGAATGGCCACAAGAAGTGGAGCCTGTGCACTTCAGCGTCAACCAGCACGGGTTTGTTCTCAGTCCAAACAGCACACGCTGTTCCTCAGAGGTTTGGATGAGACTGAGAAGCAAAGTAAAATACAGTGAAGAGCAGGATAATGTGAGAACTTGATTATGCAAGCCATTAAAGTTAATGGCACTAGTCATATGAGGACAAATTATGGCAGGGAGTATGGTTTTGCAGAAAAGTGCACTGAGGATAAATTGCACGTTCCAGCTAGGCATTCATGCAGCTTCCTAAGGCAGTCAGTCCTCCCCTCACCACAATCAAGGAACCACATTTTCCAAAAATCATGTGATGCAAGATGCTGTGGGCAGGAGCCCATGTAGCGGCACTGCCGTCCCCTCAACAAACGAGCTCAATGCCTTGAGACAATCATCTACTACATTTAGCGGTTCTCCAGAGTACCAGAAAACACGGAAACATCAGCAGTTGCCCAATCATTGTGCGATGTTCTCTAGGTCAACAGGAATTGCTAGGAAGCAGTACATCTTTTCTAAAAGGAAGCAATTTCTTACAGAAGAAGGTGACAGAAAATGTCCCCAAGCAAACCGCGCTCCCCTAAAAAAAACCCAAAAAACAAAACCCAAAGAAAAACAGGGGCATGAAGGAGGAGGAAATAGGGAGTTGGAGGCAATGACAAGGGGATACCCAGTTTTTGCAGTTCCTTTGAAGAACCCTGTTTGCTGCCCTGGCTGTGATAAACCATCCCCCTCAGCAGCAGCAATGCACCTCTCCCGCTCCTAGCACAGCAACCAGCACGGGATCCTGCAGAGCCAGCCCCATCCAGCAGCACTGCCCGACCTTACCTGCCACAGCCTCCTCCTCCACATCCAGGGAGGAAAGCAGTGCTATAGGAAGGATGCCAGATAGCCAGACAGACTGGGAAAGAGGTAAAACACCTTGTGTTCCTCAATTAGCCTTCTCTATATCTGAACATATGAGAATTACACAAAGGACATAGAATTAAAAAGAAAGAAACAGGACAAAACAAAACAAAACAAAGAACAATTATTTTTCCCCTCTCCTTAGCTGTACTATTGGGTTTCTCACCTGTTTAACTGATAGGTCTTCTAGAAAAGTTATTTCCTCTGGTTTTCTTTAATGATTCAAAAATTAATTTAAAAAGAGTATTGTAGTGCTTCGGGTACTAGTATTTCAGCAAAGCTCATCATGAGCTGCATTTCAACAAGCATTTCCATAAACTGAGGGTAATAAAGCCATAGAGAATTGCCTGTGCACTGAGAGAAGAAGCTGTAGACATTAGGAAATCAGCAGCAGTCGTGCATCTGGTGGAGGGCAGGCGAAAAAAGACAATAAAACCCAACCTCTGATTAAGCCATGGAAAATCAGCCTTCCCCTGCACTGTATCACGGCTGGCTCACTCTGGACACCTTGAGCTAAGAGGCCCTTCCGAGAGAAAGTGCAACACAGCTCATTCAGAAGCAGTTTGCACAGCCAACTGACTTGCAGAGCACTTGGTTTAGTGACTCTGCAAGGCAAACTGTTTTTTCCATCCTGAGTCTGAGCACACGAGACCTCAGCTTGGCCAGGCCAGTGAGCTGGCCCTTCACAAGCAGGAGGCACATGTGGAAGGTGAAGGCTCTACAGGACACAAAATAAACAGGCACAGAAGTATGTTTACAAAGTCTATCCAAGAGTTTCACTTTTCACTCCCATTAGACTAATGGGCACGAGTGCAAAGAGATATTCTTTATGCTGCCCAGCTTTAGGCAGTTTTGGATAATTCTGCCCAGAAGGTCCATCTGGGGCAATTTTAAATAATTTCAGATCTAAAAGCAAGAAGGGGAAAGTGAGGGGGAAAAAAAGCATAAAAAGAAAAAGGGAAAAGAGCCATTGAATCTGTCTGATTAAGAGTGTTAAAGAGCCCCAATAGCTTAATTTCAGGCCCAAGACCTGATTTACTCTGTAGTAATAGCACTGTCACTGTACTTAGCAGAAAGAGACATCTGAAATGTGCCCTTTAAGGTATTATTGAAAAGCCTGCAGGAAAGCCTCACTTTCTTGTTTTGAAGTAACTTTGAGCAGTTGGCCCTTTTATTGAGATAGCTACGGACAAGCTGAGCAAAATTACGTGCACTCTTTTGCTGATGGTCTTGTAAGGGCTGTAAGTCAGCAGTGCATATACTTGCCTGACACCTCACCTACTACTGAAAAGGCAAAGGCACAGGGCTTCACTTCTGCAAGAGGCCACGAGCTGGCAAACAGCAGCAGAGCAAGGTCCTGCCTACAGCTGTGCTGACACCTCTGGACAGCACCAAGCTCCCTGGCTCCCATCGGGATGGCCAGCCCAAGGGGAAGCTCTCCTCAGCATCCTTCTTGTGAAGGCCTCTTGGTTTCAGCAGCTTCAGAAGCAAAAGCTTCTTGTCCCCTAC
>NW_010305796.1:21937-23808 GCF_000700745.2 Antrostomus carolinensis
CTCCCTATTGCAAGTACCCTGGAGCTGGCAGAGCTCAGCTCCAAAGTGGCACCCTCCCAAAGAGGTTTAAAAACTGAAGTTTGTTCAGACAACAGGTGGCATGACAGGTGCTTCATGGACTTTCTCATTTCCCTGAGTTACATTTTAAAGTGTGCCATCAGCCTCCCCTGCCGGGACCCCCACCAAAAACTTGCCCGTGAAGAGGCTGCAGCTGCATGGGACTGCACTGATGTTTGGCAAAAACTCTCAACTCCAGGGCAAGGATGCAAAATCCAGAAGGAAATGTAGACACTGCACTATGTACACTTGCAACGTGCCATCTCTCTGCTCCACAAAGCAGCAGTTCAGTTCTCTAGTGCTCCTACAGACACGTCAAACCGTGCTGATGCTTTCCTTATCTGCCTGTCCATCGGTATAATCCCACAGCATTTCTGCAGTGCCATCAGCAGTACAGCGGTTGTTCCCAGAAGAAAACCTGAGCCAGCTCAACAATTCTGACATGTTTCTCACAAAAGAGGCAATTTTAATCACGCTGGGTATGCTACAGACAACATTTATATTTGCACAGGTTTCAACGAGCAGAGTTCAGTTTCCAGTCCATATAGATCAAGCTGTGGTAAAAATTTAAGCTTGTGACACTTGTAGGAAGGAAAGCTGAGCTGATAAGTGGTGACTCAGAGAAGCTGGCAGTGAGGAGCCAGCTGACAGAACATTTAATTAACAAATTAACTTTCTACTCTCTTAAATAAGCATTAGAGTCTTGCAAACATCCAAGAATATAGCATTCAATTTCTACCTGGAATGCTATGCCTGACATTTTTCCAAGCCTCACTTTTAAAAACAAGTTTACCTCCTGCATCATCAAATGTTCTGCTGACAACAACATTTTGCTCTGTACACTTCTTTATAGCCACAGGGAGTATTAACCACTTTCTCTGAGTCACTCCTAGCAGTGTCTCACTCTATTAGAAGCACCGATTTGTGCAAGTGCCTGTTTGCTTGGCTGTCCTGCAACCAAACCACCTTTTCTGACTGCATCTCCTGGCCCCTTTCTGAGCAAATAGAAGTCAGGAGGCTTGCAGAAGTATTCTTCCCATTACAAGACGAACTCAGCAACAAAATCTGGGAGAACTTTTTCAGAACTGACTTGGAAGAAGGAAAGGAAAATGGACAGGAATAAAAGAGATCCATGTATCTCACTATAAGAGTCACCGTCCTGTTATAAAAACACCTCCGTCCTTTTATAAAAATCTCAACCTTCTAAATTTGGGAGGGTGTGTGGAGTCAACCAGTGCCAATACTGACTGTTGAAGGACATTTCCAGAAAACACACAACTTTGAAAATAAGTGGCTAAAGCTACAAAAAGGCATCCTCAATTGCTAACCTGATCCATTAAGACATACTGGATCAAACATCTGCCCAGAAGTTTGGAACTCCTGTTCTGCTTCTTGGTCACTGTCTTTCCCCCCTCCCACACACAGCCCTTGCTTCCTATGTTGGAAAAAAGATTTACCATTAGCAAATTTTAAGAGCTTTTAAAACAAATTCGGCTTATGCTTCCCAAGCTAAGCCATTTGCAAGTTCAGGTGGACCCAAACATCATCCATCTTTCTTTTTGAGCATCTGCTCTTACACCAGCCAGTGCTCAGACACAATGGCCCCAATTTCTCCAGCAGACACCATTCAGGTAAAATAATGAGTGTCAACTGCTTACCCAGCAGATGGGAGCAACGGCTCCAAACACTAAATGTTCAGACAGGTCCCTTGGGCCAGGACCTTTCTGTAACCCTTGCAAAAGCAAGCCATCTATTACACGCTTACAGCAGGAACCAGTAACAGACATTTAATTGTGATTAACAGTTTGCTGAAG
>NW_010305796.1:24190-27381 GCF_000700745.2 Antrostomus carolinensis
AGGGAGGGTGATCCCGTATTAGGAAGATTAAGGTCAGCCAGTAAGCGCATGACACAATAATCTCCTGCAGGTGCCAAAGGGGCTGTGACAGAGACCCGGCACACATCCCTCCCCAGCTCTGCACCCATAGACAGCCGCCGTGCCGGCCGGCCCCCACCACAGCTCCCATAAGCTCGGGACGCTCCTGGGGTGTGGCTGGGCAGGGGGGAGGCCGACAGGGTGTAGCCCGCTAGTCGCCTGCCATGAACAACACAGCGATGCTGAAGCTTGCAGCCTCCAATCAAGAGCAGCTCAGATGCTCCACCACACAGCACAAGCCTGTGGGCTCTGCATGACCTCCTCAGGCTGATGGACTTGTCTGCTGTCTAACTACTCACCTTCCCCACCAAGACACAATATTGCAGTCAATATATACCAGTACTGATTTGGCATCCCCTCTGTCTTCCTAGCACCATGCAGTATGCTCTCCTGTCCCTTCCGAACAGCTTGTAAGCCAAGCTCCTTTTTTAAATGTTAAGCAAATTACATTGGGAAAGTCACGAATGATTCCAGTGAAGTAGGGGAAAAATGTCTTTATTTTCTGAGAACAGCAGCTGTTATTTCCCTCCTGAAGGAATAAACAACCCCTCTGTACATTTTGGGAGAGCAGGATCTGGGCTTTTAAAAACTATTACTTACCTCAGGAAACTAAAGGTATCATTTAATTTCACCTTGAATAAGATAACTAAACACGAATGGTTGGACTTGATAATCTTAGAGTTCTTTTCCAACCTTAATGATTCTATGAACCATAGTTTAAAGCACAGCAGCATCAACAGAAAAAACAAAACAACAAAAAACACCAAACCCCCCAAAACTCAAAACTTTTTTCTTGCCCAGAAGTGTTCAAGGCCAAGTTGGATGAGGCTTTGAGCAACCTGGTCTAGTAGAAGGTGTCCCTGCACATGGCAAGGGGGTTGGAACTAGATGATCTTTAAGTTCCCTTCCAACCCAAACCATTCTATGATTCTATAATACCACTTTACTGCTGACTTAGGAGATAAATGTGAAACTATTCTTAACAAGCCTGGTCAGAATGATTTTCTTCATCAAGTTTCTGGATACTCAACCACTGCAGCTTACAGCATTTCTAGTATTTCACAAGCAAAGCCACAGATTTCCACTTACATGCTGTCCTGCCGAGAGGCCTTACAGTGCAAGAACTGCCCGACATGCAAACCAGGCACACCGCAGGCAGGCAACACCGTGTCCAGTTACCCACTGTCTGAAGCCCTTCGATGCTTGTGGTTGCTTTATTTCTTAGTTAACTGATAGTCCTTACCCTACTTAGATCAACCTCTTCATCATCCGCTTCCCTGCTACCTCCATTTGCAGGGGAGACTCCAACCCGCAGCTCCTGTCTACCCAGGGGACTGCAGCACTGATTTTTAGCAAGCATTATCGCTCTCGTTCTCGTTTCATGGGTGAGCAACAGCTTTGAACGCTTGTCTTCCCTTCAAACACTTAATTGCTTGATGTATTGAGAAACTACCTTTTAAAATTATTATGCAGCTCTGTATCACTAGACCTCCATCTCCCAGCATCAAAACCTGTCATGCACAATCAAGCCAAAAGAATCTTTTATCATGGGATCACAAGGAAAGGAGTAAGATCCCTGTGGATTAAGGAAACTGCTCTTATGCAGCAAGTTCATAATGGTTGGTAAGTTTTTGTCTCAGCATTTCTGCTTTAAAACCAAAAGCATTTTTTCCAGACCTGCCTGGTACTGATTTTCCACCAGCACCTCAGGTGAGGAAATGACTATGTTCCTTTGCAAAAGCCCGTCCTTACCACAGATTTTGTACCTAATATAGAGAAGGAATAAAAGAGCCCTGAGTGTGGTTTTGAAATCAGTGCAAATGCAGATAATATTTAAATAAGAAAACCTTGTTAAGTAAATCTTTAAGTGAAGAAATCCAACCTGTTCTGATTCTCCTTTTCCAATCTCCATTCCTATTTCCTCTCTAAGCTAGAGGAAAAAGCCAGCTAGAAAGATCACTCCATGTGCTGGAGCACAACAGTTGGCGTTCGGTGTACAAAAGCAGCTCCTCCACCCCCAAACCACTCCTGTTTCCAAGGGCTGTGGTAAAATGTTGGGTATACCAGGTATCTGCTTAGCACCAATCTCAAGGTCAAATTTTCTTTTAAGACCCCCTTCCTCCAAAAAACAATGAGTTTGCTCTACCAAAGGTAACTCAAAATCCAAGCACCTTTACAACACACAAAAATCTAGGGGTGTCAAGTGAGAAAAGGAACAGAACCCCCTTGGAGAGAATCACAGTGACTGCTGAAATATTAATGAAGCTCTTTATTTGAGAGAGTCTAAAAAGGACTTTGAATAATGCATTGCGAGGAACGGTACATCAGCAGTGGCTTTTTTATGTGAGAGGCAGCTGGCATTTTAAAAATAGACAACTTTCAACTGGATGGGGGGAGCTTACCAGCAGAGGAAATTATCCACAAAATGCACCATCATTTAAGGGAACAAAGCAGATAAACAAGCAGAGCACAAAGAAAGTTTATTAGTACAAATGTTCTGAAACAGTCCTCTGCTGTTAGCACAGGCTTGCCTGCCATAAGCGCAGCTTCAATGTCATTGGGTGTCTCAACATATTCTGTCCCTTACTGTCACCAGAAAAGTCTCTTTAAGCTACTCTGCAACAACATGGTCTGGCAAAGATCTAATGATTTGCTCCTGTGAACAGAAGAGATGCTCTGTCCCCCACAGGCAGCTAAAGAATTCCTGAAACTTATTTTCAAAAGAGGATTGTTAGTGATATTTGCTTTCTAATTCTATAAAAGAAAAAGTGGGAGAAAATGGCATTGCAGTAGGAATGGGGTGGAAGGTAAGACCCTTGGAGCCTGCTCAGCTGTACAGATAACTGGGTATGTGGGGTCCTTTGGCTTTAGGATCACACTAAAGGCCCCACTCCCACAGCACGAACACCGTTAGCAGCGGCATATTAAACAGCCACATGCAATGCAGCGAGGGAACTGCTTGGCATGTCTGGGGTTTCAGTGTTTACATCTACTAACAGCAGCATGACTGACGGACAAAGATGTTGCTGTAGCTGGCTTTGTGACGAGTCCCCCAGAAGGTGACATAAGTTCTTGCAGGCAGAGATGTTTTCTAACTATCCTTGATACGTGCT
>NW_010305796.1:27397-29105 GCF_000700745.2 Antrostomus carolinensis
TGCACAGCCAGGATATAAAATGCAGCTTTAAAATATGGTTGCATGGGCATATCCAAAGGCATCGGGCTCTGCCTGCACATTTACACTGCTAATGGCCAATGCCATTGTCACCTTTTTTGGTGGAAGCACTGTGAATCTTGACACCACCAAGAGCCACGAAGCTATTTGGGAAAGGGGCTGATGGGAGTTTTGCAGCCACCTGACCGGAGGTTTCCCTCTCAGCCCTTACTACCAGGCTGCCTCCCCTCCCTCCTGTCAGCCCCTCTGATTCTGCTGCAGAGACTGACCTGCACATAAAGGGGTTTTACACCACAATGGTGTGTTGGAGGGGATCACAGGGATGTCCTCCCTTACCCGCTCCCAGGGGTTCTTCTATCCCAAGACAATCCCCTCTAAGACTCGCTGATCCCACAGACCAGCCTCCCCCAACCCACTTCCCCCTTTGTCTCCCCTCCCCAAAGAGTGGGGTTAGTGGGGCAGCAGCTCCCCACACCAAGGGATGGGGAGCTGAAGGAGTAGTAGAGGGGGGCATGAATCAGCCCCACAGCGATGGTACATACCATGTGCTACAGCGTTTTAGAGTTACCTGGTATCGCGCACGCGCAGAACAGCAGCACTCCCGTAGTGCCAATGTACTGCCCATCATTGCACGTATATAGGCACGCCACTACTGAGGCAGGCAACCTTAGGCAAAGTGAAATGCCCCAGAAAGCAAGTGCACTAGGCAATAAAACAGCATGCCCTGTCAGCCCCATCTCCTCTTCCATCAGCCCGATTTATTCTATCTAGGCACTTACTTATTTTACTGGCCATCAAATGACTGGTTGATCGCCTCAAGCATCAGTTTCCTTTTGCCCTTCTCTTCTCCATTAACTTTTACCTTCCTTCTCCAGATGTTCCCCTCCTCTCTTTCCTTTTCTTTCCACCCCATCTTTGCCTGCACAGCCAAATTCCATCAGTTGTGGGTGTCCACATTTCACACATCTAGAAACAGGCAGCTGGCAGCACTAACGTCTACACTCACTCCTGGCGAGTGAAGCCATCTGAAGGAAGAAAAGCCCAAAGGAAAGAAAGGACAAACCCTCACCTAAAAGGCATTACATGTCATCATGGCCTTAGAGAAACCTCCAACATGGCATTAGGGGTGAGGGGCAGGGACCCCCAATGCAGCCAGTCTCCTCACTCCTACCCCACACCAAGAGGCAAGCACAGGGTTGCTGCCCCACTGCAGCCGCCTGGCACCCCAAGACCCACAGCATCACTCCCTGCTGCTGCAGGATAATGCATGAGCACAACATGATGCAACCCTGGCCTTGACTTGTTTGTTTTCAAAACGAGTTTTGCCTTGCCTGGGCACCGGGGAGGACATTTTTCTGACCGCAAACACTGCAGGCGCCTGGCAGCACCACCACCTCTGAGGAACACCTGGGTGGTGCTGCCAATATTCACACAGCAAGTGGCGGTTCATATGTTCACAGCCAGACCGTACTGTCCAGGGGGTTAGCTGCAAATGGTGAGAAAGCTTTTTAGGCCTTGCAGCCCACTTTGCACTCCTATGAGATCTCTGCGCACGCCAATGCTTTGCCCGATGCCATTCCCTCCTGCATCAGCACGCACTGCACCAAAGTTGATGCTTTCACATTCCCCCTCACACTTGCATTTCCCATTTTTCACCTCTCCTCACTCTTCCCCCTCCCTTTTTTTAATG
>NW_010305796.1:29156-48404 GCF_000700745.2 Antrostomus carolinensis
GAACACCACATCTCAAGGGCAGAGCAGGGACAGGAGCGATGGCAGTGATGCTGCCCAGGGTGCCAGGAAGTGATGGAGAGCGGCTCAGCTGGGATGCCCAGCAGGTGCCGAGGAGGGCAGGGCAGGCGGCTGTACTGAGTGTGCACAGTAAATAACCATGGCCTCCTTAGGAAAGCATTGCAAATCCAAGATACAGCTGCCACAGGATGGATTTAACATGGCTGTGCTATTTGGTGTTGGTTTAAATGCCCCTTGCCGAGCAGCCAGACCCCCAACACCCCAGCACAGCAGCCCCATCCCTCAGTTAGCAGTGTCCAAGAGCCAGATCCTCCCCAACATGTAACTCCATAAGTGCTGGACAAAGGTAAGACCACGGGGAAAGAAGACTCCAGTGAGCACGCTGACTGCTGCACTGTACCACAGCCCAAGAGCCCCAGCAGCATTTGGACTCCTGACAAGCTGGGTAGAATTTCAGATAGAGGCAGTCTGCAAAGGAGAAGGCCAGTTCTTCCAAATCAAATCAAAATTAGATGTTAAACTTTTAAATTGGGCAGGGAAAAAATAAAAATAAAGAGACATTATTTCACCAGGAGTTTTTAAACCAAAGCAACAGGGAAGTGTAAAAGCACACACGTTTAGGATGATGCATTCCCTGTGGATCAAGTCATAAAATCTCTGCAGCCTCAAGGCAAGGACAGGGTGGGAGCTGGCAAAATGCAGAGGGGAAAAAACAAACAAAAGTCTGAATAAACTGTCCCCTTTAAAAGGGACATGGGAAAACAGGGAACCAAAACAATGGATGTATATACTTGGACACAAGATGGTCTAAGTCTAAAATGCATGATGTAGACTAAAGTTGGGGAAATTAAGTGTTTGGTCTGTTTTAAGCGAGGATGTCAACACACTACCAGCATCAGGATGTTGGGGAAAGGGAGGGAGCAATGGTGACTCCTTAAAAACAAGCACCTTATTACCTAGGTGTGGTGGTTTCTCTTGGCTAGCACTTGGTTAGCAGCTAGAAACAGCCGCCCCCTCACTCTCCTTCCCTTCAGAGGATAGTGCAGAGAACTTGGGGGCAAGGGTAAGGAGATTTGTAGGTTGAGATAAGAACAATTTAATAATTGGAATAAAATAAAACTTAAAATAATAATGATATTAAAATAATAATGATAATAATAATAGTAATAAAATATGCAAATAAGTGATACACAGTGTAATTGCTCACCACCCGTCAACCAAGCCTGGTTTGTTTCCAGATAACAATCCCAGACAAGTGACAATCCTGAACTGAAGCTACAATCCCGGAAGAGTGAGAGCCTGAGCGAAAGCCAGGGAGAGCTGAAAGAGGAAGAGACCCTCACTCATATACTGGGCATGATGTGATATGATATGGAATATCCCACTGGCATATCCAAAATATTTACCTTATTAATTTAAATATTCCTTGCACCCCCTAGATCTTGCACTTGTAGACACGAAGTCCTTCAACTTCCAGTGACAAAAATGCAAACACTGGTGTGTTATCACTGTTTCTCTCAAGAAATCCCAGGCTGAGAGCAAAACACAGCACTATTCTAGCTACTAAAAAGAAACCCAGCTCTGTCCCAGCTAAAAACCAGAACACTAGGAAAGAGAGACTGGATCATACCAATGGGGGAACAGCAATGCCTGCTAAGGAGAGCCCAACCTCAGAAATGCAAGGAGCATTTAATCCTTCCAGACTGAAGGTCGTGGCCTACACAGGCAGAGGTTACTCACAGCAGAGACAACAGTAACAGGCTGGGGGAGGCTGAAAGGGCACACTGAGTAACTCAGCTCTCCCCATACTCCTCATGCCAAGTTATCATCACGATGCTCAGGCTGAAGTTGAAGGGATCATGTCAGGAAGCCCATAACAAAGCTCAGAGCCTGCCTTAGCAATGTGGTGAACAAAGGTCCCCTCTGTAGCAGTGACCACCGCAAAACCCAAAGATGGCCCAAGAGAACAAGCAGCCCTAAAGGTGCTATATTTGAGGGGTGTGGGATGGTTGCTCAAAGATACCCATCTGGAAGTACAGGGCAAATGGTACCTGCCAGAGAAGGTATCAGAAAGACCCAGGTGAAGCCACTGCCATGAAACAGTGGTCTGATGATCACTGATGACCTTTGTGGCTACCTTTACATCAAAAGACAAATGCTGCAGGTCCATCCCTCATGCCCCACTGACACCAAAGCTGCGTCCTGGGCGAGCTTCACAGCAGCTGTCTGGGAAGGGACCACCTGATGGGACAGCAGGAACCTGCTGGTTAGCCAAAGGGAGGTACTAAGAATGCGAAAAGTGTTTTGTTGCTTTATTCTACCAGAACATAAGCTAGAGGCATCAGATACAGAGTGAATTTTGAACTTCAAGACCACTTCCAGGATGTTCAATATTATCGTAATTGCTGTTGTTATTATTATCATTATTATTATTATTATTATTATTTAGGTTAGACACACATACAAATATCATTCTGTCATTAGGCATTTCAGGACCAACTGTTTACCATTTGTCTGGCTATTCCTGAAGCTGTGAGCCTTGAAGGTACAGCCCAGGTGTGCTATAGAAACACTGGCAGGAATGTCAGGAACAAAGATATCTAAAACTTCAGTAGTATGATATTTGTGAGTAACTCTCCTGGTTTCGTCTGGGATAGAGATAATTTTTTCCTAGTAGCTGCTATAATACTGTGTTTTGGATTCAGGATGAGAAGAATGTTGATAACACAGGGATGTTTCCATTATTGCTGAGCAGCGCTTACAGTAACTCAAGGCCTTTTCTGCTTCTCACACCACCCCACCAGCGAGGAGGCTGGGGCTGCACAAGAACTTGGGAAGGGAAATCGCAGGGACAGCTGACCCCTACTGACCTCAGGTATATCCCATGCCATAGGACCTCATTCTCAGCATATAAAGCTGGAGGAAGAAGAAGGAAGTGGGGGATGTTCAGAGTGATGGTGTTTGCCTTCCCAAGTAAGCGTTATGTGTGACAGAGCCCAGTTTCCCTGGAGATGGCTGAACACCTGCCTGACGATGGGAAGCAGTGAATGAATTCTTTGTTTTGCTTTGCTTGTATGAGCAGCTTTTGCTTTACCTATTGAACTGTCTTTATCTCAGCCGATAGGTTTTCTCACTTTTATGCTCTGGATTCTCTCCCCCATCCCACTGGGGGGAGTGAGTGAGCAGCTGTGTGGTGCTGCGTTGCCGGCTGGGGTTAAACCATGACAGTATGGCACATCATAAAGAGCGTTTCATAACTAATTATGCTAGTTTTTCCTCCTTCAAATATCTTTCTTTGTCATCAATGATCAGTTTAACTAGATTCTTCACATTTTTCTAGATGAATCACCTTTCACATATTGTTTGCTGGAATATAAAGCATAGTAAAATCTTCTGCCTTACAGGCATCCTCATTTCCTCTGCCCAATTTGAAACATGCATTAGTAATGTGAAAATCCACAATTTCTTCCTACAACAGGAACCAAGTGCAAACCTTTACACTTCACAGTCATCCTGCAGTTTTCTTGCCAGTTTTAAAGCCAGGTAAAAAGTTCATGGCTCATTGTAACAGACCTCAGCAGTGAGCTAGAGCAAAGGCCAGCAATGGATAGTGTTATGACACTGATATTGTCCTTCCTGAGCAGGTAATGAACTGTCTTTTCCTCTAGCAGTGCTTGCCAAGCCCACAAAAAAGGAACCTGCCAATTTCTATCTATCTGGAAGGTTCACTTACAAGGTCAAAGTATTATTATAAAGGTATTTTTTCTTGTCAACTTGCAATATACACACAGACCTTTGAAAAGGAAAGAAAGGTACTACCATTTAAACTCTGGTATGAAGTTTCGGGGGGAAGGTGGTCGTTAATTCGGAATCTGTGTAAGCTATACAGCCCTTACCATAATTTCTTAGGTAACTTCTCATGTCCTTCACAAAGATATTTTTTATACAGTAGCCAGTGTATGAGCAGCAGTCAAACTCACATACAGTGCAACAGGAAAGCACCTTCCTCACCATCCAGCTCCCGATCTCCCCACCAGAACAAGAAGGGAAGGAGCAGGCTCCTGATTGCTATGGGCAGACTGGACCTGGACCAAATTCATTTGTTAGTGGCTTTACACCCGCTCCTTCGTCACCAGGCCACTAATAGATTAATGAGCTATTTCTCAAGAGCAGAGCTTAAGAAGGGAAGCGCAAGGGAGAGTTAGCATTAAATACTTTGATCCCTTCAGCAGCTTAGGTAGAAAAGCAGGTGCTCCCTCCTTTGCCATTCTCCAGAAGGTACGCCACAGCACTCCATCCATAGCTAACAGCAAATAGAAGAACAAGAAAAGACTCAGCTGTCACTTCCACCAAGGTTAAATGCATTTGAGCAATTTTGCACAGCCACGTATTCTGTGGCTCCTGGAGCAAGTGAGGATAAACTCATCTTTTCTTCCCCTGAAAGACCAAAAATGTATTTCTAGTCCTGTCTCCACAAATGAGATGATTGGTGAAAAAGTAGGGCATGGGGTTGTGGCAACCATTTAAGATCACTGCTCTGAAAATATCCTGCAGCAGTCCTAGCTCTCACAGGAGAGGCAAACTCATCTGAGTTCTTAACCTGGTCAATTCATAAGGGGACTCATGTAATAGCAAAGAAGGTCTTTTAGTCCACCATGACCATAGCCCTGTTGACTTTCCAATGCCAAACGTGGAGAAGAATCTTGCTAGTGCAAGCAGGCAGGTTTGGGAAGAAAGCTGACAGAATGAGAGACCTTTGTAGTGGAATCTTGTAATCATCTGGAAGAGAAATTTCTGAAATATCTCAGCCCTTCCTTGAAAACTCAGCAGAAGGCAATATGGTCACTAGAGTCCTGCAAGTTATTAATTTCTATAAGCTGAAGTGAATGTCTCAAGAAAAATGACCTTCTATGGAAGAAAAAAAGTTCACATAGAACGGCCCAGAGGATGTTTTAATTGCCTTTGAGATTACTTTAGTACCAAATGAGGCAAAAGATGCTTTAAATGGAGGGAAGGCAATTTCCAAAATAAGAAGTCTCATGTTAATTTGGCAAGAGGCTCCCAATGCACCACTTGTATCTCTCTATTTCTTGAACGACAAGAAAAGCTTCTAAGTGAGCCCACGCAGAATTGGTTTTACCCTAGACTCAAGCAAGCGTGTGTATGTGGGGCAGGGGGAGAGGAAGAGTTTTCACTGCCTTTCTCCATCTCCTCTTCCCTCCCAGGGCAATTCAGAGACAGTCCTTGTGGATCTTTTCATAACACAATGCCATCCTGTCCTGCTTATGCTCAAAAGACAGACATCAAGACAGCAGGAACTATTGCCATTGCAGTGATGCAGCACTAGAAAAGCACAACTTTCATAAGCCAAGTTGTGAGACAGAAATACTCCCAGGGTAGGCTGGGAGAAGTGTTTTCCACTTGCTCAGCTGCCTAAGGATAAGGTCTCAGCCTGACAGGATCACCTTAGGTCACTCTCTGGGCACTTCTAATGTGTTTAATCTACTATGGGTTGTCATCCTACTGCAGAGAGAAGAAGTGAGCATTACATCATCCCATGGCTGGCATATGCTTTAGTTACCTTACATGAAGCAAGGACTGCTTAGCCTCTGTCCATCCAGGGGAAAGGAAAAGGAGAACTGAATAAAATCTTATCTTCTAAACTCGATTTGCATGGGAAGCTCCTAGGACAACAGCAACACAGAAAAAAAAAACCACAAAGTGAAGATTCTCCCATGTCTGACAGATAATTTTTCAGTAAGAATTTTCTGTCACTTTTATTCATGTGAAAAACAACAGTCTCCTGCCTCCCAGAAATGTGGTTTCTTAGCATCAAGAGGAAACAGATACCAATAGATATTGTAAGAGCCCTCCAAAAGGCCTGATCTACCAAATCACAATTACAAGGCCATGTCTGTGACCTCTTAGCCTTTGCCCACTGGCACCTTAACAAACATCCAACATAATACAGTACACAAAGCAAGCCGCAATTTCAGTGGTAGTGGCTAAGGTTTGGCCACCTTAGCAGAATCCAAGATTTGCCTCCACAGACTGCGTTTAATATCACAACTCTCTTCATCCATGCTCTTCCCCTGCCCCCGTAGAGATGTGCCCCCTGCTACAGATGAAAACCAAGCCGGAGTGTGGAGGATGTTGCCTGCCCAGCGTTAAGAAGAGACTGCCCAGAAGAGGAGATCTGCAAGGCAGCCACTTTCTGACACATCCCCTTCTCTTTGGCTTTTTCCCATCATGGTAACTAAATATTTTAGTGCAGGGGCAAAGTTAGCAGGGAAAAAAATGGTTCAAATTGTCTACAACTAAATGTGTTTTTCCTCTTTCAGTTTTGCATTAGTTACTACATTTTAAGGCCATCGTGTGGTAGAGTACATGGAAGCAAGATTATGTAATGGAACTGGCTGCTCTCTTCTGTATACTTTCTCATACATTACTTTTGATTACAGGATAAGTGAAAAAAGGGAGAAAACAACAAGCACAGCAATTTTATCCAAGAAGGAGTATAATTTCAATATTATTGATATAGCCCAACATGAACCACACACGTTAATTCTCAAGTATACCAAGATGTGGAATAAAGAATACAAAAAATCAGATTTCCACAACTTCAGTTCCAGCTGTGCTCCCTCCTGGGAAACATTCATGATGCAATCCAAATACATATGTAGATAACATTGGCTCTTACCTCTATGATCCTTCCTGTCCTAGCTAGCATGGGCCATCTGTTACTGCTTAGCAGGCAGCCCCACTAGATACTAGATTGGTACAGTTTACATGAGAAGGATTAAATAAACTGTCAGCAAAAATGGCATCAAGAAGTCTTTCCTAAGCAACTTGTAATTTACCAGTTGAAATAATTTAAGCTGCACCAAATAAGGTGATAAAAGATACCAAAGCATGAACTAGGCTGCAGGCCAGTCTCTGTCTCTACGTGATACCACTTACAGAGAAGGAGAAGTGAAAAACAGAAATAAAGTTGTAACTTCCCTGAAAATTCTCTTTTTTAGGTGGTAAGGTCCAGGAGTGCCAGAGAAATTAATGACCTTTTGCTGAGTCCCTGCTGAGCCTTTCCCTTCTTGTCCACCAGACCATACAAGAGGATAAGAACAAAACAGTGACTGCTCTAAACCATTCAGTCCAACCAGCTGAGCAATAGCCATTACAAGAGATGTTAGGATAAAACTGCACAAGGACCATCAGAAGAAATCCAGCCTGCCATTCACCCAAACCCACTCAGCTTCAAGATGCACATTAGGATGAATGGTCACTTCTTTCCGTGAGCTGTCCCTGCCTACACTCACCAAACAACAAAACACACCTTAATCTATGTTTAGTGAAAAACCTTTAACTCTGACACAAAACCAAGGGCAGCCAGCATTAACTCCTTCCAGAAAGGCCTCACTGGGGTGTGGAACAAACTCCCTTCTTCTTGAAGAAATCCCCAAACCAAATGCTTCCTCCGAGCAATATGTTGCCTGAAATGCTTATCCTCTCAACCTGTTCTAAGCCTTAAATGGCAGCTTGGGAAGCCCACTGTGTCCTCCCAGTGCAACTGGGCCTCAGCCCCCATAGGTGCTAGTGCACTTCTCCTGTGCTAAAGAGACTCCTGAGAACTGCCATTCCCATGCAGACTGTGCTCTGTAGCTGTCCGATTAAAATTTAACAAAGAAAACTGCTAATAAATCTACACAGCTGATATAGCATCCACTGCATGAGTAAATTAGAGAGAAATCCTTCTTTAGCTAAGAAGTCAGTCCAGTTCCTAGGAGCACCTGACAATCTCACCAATAAAATCTGTCAGAATCCACAAATCACAAAATTCTTCATACTGGTCTTCTACCAGAGCTTCACGTTAGCAAAATCCTTCTTCGTATCTTCATGTCTGCAACAGGGTAAAAGTAAGCAAACTAGCTTGTTCTGGAAGTCAACATTTAAACTTGATCCTGCTTGCCACACTTGGTACGTGCCATGGAGACAACAGATCACTGACACTTAGCACGAAGAGGATGAGGACGTTCTTAAGCAGGCACACCGCGTTTCCTTCCTTTGGGGTAAGCGTGTCAACATGCTTGCTCCTCAACCAAATGATCTTTCAAAACAGAGGTGCATATTCACCTACAGAAATGTCCACTTATTTCCTTGAAGAAAAACTATCCCCACTGTGCCCTGCATGAGGGGAAATTATATATTTTTCCCACAAAAGGCTTGCCTTATCTATGAATTCAGGAAAGTTACCTGGATCATTCCCAGCTGTGGAAGCCCCCTCACCTGGGGGCCTGCTGTCATGCTCTGCTCCCTCTCCCAAGATACTGGGCAACTTGAAATGCTTTTTCCAGTGCACTGTGTATGCAACTTCAAAATAAAGAAGCATCACAGTCTACCAATTTCATAGTTCTGATACAGCCAGCTGCTCCTTTCAATAAGCTCCTTCCACAAGCAGTATTCATTAGACTTTTCAGAAATACTCCTATACTCTACAAGCTACCTTAACAGCAGGTAAAATGTAATTTTTATTTCAGCTTGCTATTCCTGCAATTGAAATAAGATTGCCAAAGTGAGTGCTGCAGTGTAATAATTATTACAGTCGGGGAGTTAAAATAACTGATTCACAGCTGTGCCAAATTTGACCAAACTGTTCCTTACATGTATTGCTTGACTTGCATCCGTGTCTCTGTCTATAAAATGGGCATGCCAATTATTATTTTTTAAGGTAAACAAATCCAAAGATTTTGTTTTCTCCTAAATAATTACACAATGCTTCTTAAGAACAAGAGTATTTGAAGAACCGAGAAAACATAATCCGCAACTGTCAATGCTGTAAAAAACCCCACCTTATCAACATAAAGGAAGCAGCCAGGCTCCATTTTTTTTCTGAATTTAATCCAAACAACACACATTCTGCCATCCCCTCTGATGCTGGCCATAATACTCAGCATTTATTCAACCACCAGCTGACTCAACGTGTGATCCAGCAGTACACTATCTCATCAACAAATCTACAGATTGAGTCTTTTGCTCTAGTGTTCTTTAGTTTAGGCTTTGTTTTTACAGAAGCTGCAAAATTTTAAATGCAATTCTACTTCTTTTGGGGTCCCTTTAAGCTTCAGTGGAACCACCATGCTGGAGGAGCACACATCTTGTGAAAGGACATTGTGTTGCAGAATCAAAGGGTGACCAAAGCAAGTCTAGAGACAGGAGGTAGAACTTAGCAAGTTTTCTGTCTTGACAGAGGAAGGGAAAAAAGGTTTATCCTGCTGAGATATCCAGCATAAGAATAAGTGACAAACCCTCCCAATCCCAACTCTATGGGAATTCTGTGGCATT
The DNA here is from genome assembly GCF_000700745.2 of Antrostomus carolinensis. Classification (NCBI taxonomy): domain Eukaryota; kingdom Metazoa; phylum Chordata; class Aves; order Caprimulgiformes; family Caprimulgidae; genus Antrostomus; species Antrostomus carolinensis. The sequence goes on from NW_010305796.1 coordinate 38,514, forward strand.
CAAGCCAGAATAACCTTCTATTTCATCAAAGCTAAATATTAAGCATGGATGAGTTTCAAAGACAATCAGCTGACTCCATAAGACAGTCTGGTCATACCTGGTTCCCACTGATTTTAGGCAGAGCAAGATGACTTTACAAAATATTTTATACATTTTGTATGGACAAAGCTCAGTCCACCCACATGTACTCATCAGCCTCAGCTGATTTAATTCTTCTTAAAATGTCTTTTTATAGCATAGCCTTTTGCTTACCAGTATTGCACTAATGTATGATACAGAGCAAATATGTTTTCAGAAGGCAAATGTTACTGCCACACAGACTCGGGCTTAGGTGTGCAACTGACTGGCTGCTGAATGATACTGGAAGAAAAAAACTGGCTAAGTCTCTGTTTCTCACTGATGAGGTAGCTCTTATTTTCATATCATTAAGAGCTTGATTGATTGCCTAAGAGCAAAGACTTAGCACAAAATTCTTCTCAATATCCTTCAGATTTAGAGGTCTGCCATCTTATGCATTTTACATATTTGATGGTGCTGGAAAAAAATAGGAAGTCATTTTGGTCTAACACCTGGCATGAAACTGCAAAGCCAAGCACTTCATGAAATGAAAAGAATAAATCAGCTAAGGGGTTGGGGCTCAGTTATATTCTTGATCATTTGGGGACTGCACTGCTCTAGGAAACAGCCCAGCTCCTTGTTTTAATACTAGATGTTCTTCAGCGTAAAGGGCTTAATCCTGTCTGGTCCCTGGGCAATCTAAGGTCAGCGAGCGATGGGGGAGGGAAGACTTTAAATCTGATACTTCTGTTAAAAAATAGCTATGGTGCAGCATGCTCAGGTTTCCGTAGGACAGGGACCAGCTTTGTTTTGTGTTAAACAGCACTCAATTCTCCGCATAAGTATTGCATGTATATCATGCCAGCTCACAGAAACTGAGGCAATTTTTCCATATCATTTTGAACAATTTCACTAGCTGAAAATTCTCTCTCCCACAGATGTACCTATTTTAAGTACAACCATCTTTCACGTCAGAAAGCAACTAGCTGTTGCTTACAAAAACACAAAACTCCTGGAAGTGGGAGGTTTTATTTTTGTTGCTGGTTTCAGTTGAAAATAACACAATTGCTGGATTAAATACTTGGTTTATTACCATGCAAGTTGGTCCAGCACACCTCCTGCAGCTTGTAATTTCACAGGCCGGCGAGCACAGCGCGACAGCCCACTCCACGCCTGCCCCCCCTGGGCAGCTGCTGGCTGACCTCCGGCTGCAGCGGGCACCACCTCGGATGGGGCAAGGACCAATGGTCCTCTCTTGCATGCCTCTCTGGGGAGCGTGCCGGTAAACACGGCCAAGGGTGGGTGAGCTCAGCACTGCACAGGGGGACGGAGGGCACTGAGCTTCCCTTCCTATGCTGACAGGATGCTCAGCGGAAGCATTGCTTTGAAATAGGGACACCGAAGGGGAAAGATTTAAAAAGGAGCATTTTTCCATAAGAAAGTATTTGCCTACAAGGCCATGGGCAAAGAGAGCAGTTGCCCCATCCTGCCAGCAAGAGTTTTGCACAAGCACTCTGAAAGCTGCACAAAGATCCTGCACACACTCAGTGAACACAGCAGGGTCCTGCTGCCTCCTAGGAAGGCGGTATGCGTCCCCAGTCATACCTGGCATACAAAAATAAACCTGTGATGCCATCCCCACAAACTACATTTGTTTTCTTTCTGAAAGGTGCAACCTTACGTTAGTAAATCCTCATCCCACCCCTCTGCATCATCCCCTGTTGTCTAAGAACAGGCAGCAAGAAAGCACTGGGGCCTGGCTTGTATGTTCCAGGAAATAACACTGAAATACTCCTGACAGGCAGCTCCCCGGCACCTTGAGGTCCTGGTTCTTTCTTCAGGAGTTTTTCAACTGCACTTGCATGTGAAAAAAACCCTAAAATCTGCAGGTGATGTATAGATGATATGTAAGTTGCTCTGGGACAAAAGAGATCGATTTATGCCTCTAGGTCATTTGACCTGTATAATTTAGCTCAGCAGTTTTTCCTGAAGTATACTGGAAAGAGAAATTCAGTCCCAGATAATATGCAAGCTGACATCAACATCAGCTAGCAACTGCAAAGTAGGTCTGCTTCAATTGACTCAAATACACAGCTATACAAAAGAAGCAGATGTAACATAGTATCAATGACCTGTAAACCAAACGGAAATTTAAAAAAAAAAACCTCCAACATGAAATAAAATCAGCTGCTGGTTTCCTGTAAGATGGTATTTTACAGGTAAATTGAATCACGTTCTGTCTGCAATCAGTGCACACCGCAGAGCAGTAAGTCCTACATCCAGCACAGGGCAGCGATGAGATGCAGCCATCAGGGAGAGCATCGAGGTACTGGGGGTAACCTATCTGTATTTCTGTTTCCTCCTTGTTTTCAAAGGGAAACAGAAGTGATAGGTACTTAATTATCATTCCAAGCCCAATTAGAACCAGTTCGATGTTGAGTACTATTGAGGCAAACCATGTACAGGAGGATTGAGTTTCCATCTTTTCTTCTGTTAATACATACCTGGAAAGTGTCCTCTCTTTTATCTTAACTTATTCTTGCAAGAATAAAAGCCACAACTTTCCTGACAGATTTCTGGTGTTTTGATTGTCTCTTGATGCAGTCAGTGGTGGCAACAGCAAGTTGTAATTAAAATGCTTTGGCCAAGACAGGGAACACAACAGAAATCATGGGATCCTCCCCTCTCCCCTTCACCACAGGAAATTTGCAGCAGTCCTCCATCTCAAATAGTTTTTTGAATTAATCTACACATGTTTCCATAAACTGTATGCAATTTCTTTCACATTTTCTTTGGTGAGGTCAGAGTAGAGCATTTGGACAGCATTATTCCCACCATCACATCCTCCTAGCAAATAAACTCTTAAAAAACTCTACTTGAATATAAAAAAAGAACATTTCAACCTGATCCATCCAAATCCACATGCAGCCCAAACCAAACCCAACCTTTTCTCACAGCAAATAACTCCCAGAAAGAAATGATGACAAGACACAATTTTAGCTTTCTGCCCAGCCTGGGCTGCTCCACAGAGTCCTCCTGCCTTGTGTGTGGTGCATCCAGCCTGGTCTCTGGCAGGGTGTCACCATGGGCACCGCACAGTGACCAGCCACCATCTGAACTCAGCATGGCAACTTGGGGAGATGGGGAAGGTGAGAAACGCAGAGGCAAGGGGGGCTGCTTGCTTCTTTTAAGGCTTTTAGCACTGTCGTACCATATAGGTGAAAAAAGAACATCTGGAAAATATCTTGAAAAACACTACACGGAAATTACAGCAAAATTTATATTAACAGCATCGTTTCCATTCTTTTATTACATCTCCTAAAAATCCTGTGGCCTTCTCCCAGAGCTCAAAGAACCAGCTCAGCTATGAAATAATGATAATCCAGTAAGAGACAAGTGTGCCATGCTTCAGAGTCCCTTTAGTACGAGAGAAATTTAAATGCATCCCTCTCATCACCCAGAACGGTTATAAAGACAGAACATATAAGCCATCTGCCCACCACGGTGGAAGAGAGCTAAGATAGAAAGAGGCCTGCTCTACTGATGAGAAGAATCTGTTCTCTGAGAGGCTATTAAATGCTAATTAATAGTGACGAACCTAAAGAAATAATATTATGCAAATAAAAACGGCCTTACAGTAACTGTCATCTGCTCCCTATAGTCACCTCTGTAGTCTTGTATTTTATTCTAAAGATTCAGTCTCCTAGGTTTGCAAGACACTGAGGTCCACAGGATTTTCACCTGCAAATCTGGTGGATGCAGAACACACTTGGTACTACAGTAAAGCTAGCATCTCTGTAACAAGTTATCATCGGACTCAAAAATCACAGTGAAGACTGAAGGAGATGTTTCTGCAAGCTCATATGCACAAAGAGCCTTTCTAGATAGTAATCTATTAACTCTTTGGCACATAAGTTTGTAAGAACAGTTGCAACAACTGAAGAAACGATGACAAAAATCCAGAGATGGAGACAACTAACGGTACCAGGTAACCTAATTTACCTCCCTGACAGCACAGAGAATTGATAAATAGTCACATAATCAGAGATAAAATCAAATTCTTGGATCCATGTTAAATTCCCTTGGTTTACCTAGGATAATTGCCCCCGTTTCCTTGACAGGCAAGGCTGGTATGAACCAGAAACCAAGAAAAAGGACTGTACTGCCTTTTCAGTGGAAAAGTGCTAACAAGGTCTCCCCAACACCTTTCCCTATAATGTGTATTTACACTGTTTAGGCCACACAACAGGTTGTTTAGAGCAGGAGTGAACGCTAAACAGCCAAAGTGTTTACTACACATATAGCAGTACTCCACTGCACCCCTATCCCACCACCTGTGAAAGAGCAAGGACATCTGCCACTGCTTGCTTATGAACACATCCTATGTCTTCCCAAATATAACTGAAACACTTCAAGTCACCCACCATCCCTCCTCACAAGTCCAAACTGACCTCTTAATGTGAAAAAGTTAGCATCCCCAAACTAGAGAACTGTCCAGATACAAACTCCAGGGTCGAGGTGTAGCAGGTACCTCATCAAGATGTAAGCATAGTTACACAAAGAGCAAGAAAAGAAGGAGCATTCAACCAACAAAAAAGTCAATCGCTCCCTTAAATGAGGTGTACAGTGCTACTTTGTACCACACACACAATTTTCAGAATGTGAATGGGCATTAGCAATACAAAAACTACACTGACTTGCCAGCTCCTCTGCTTGAGGTAAGTCAACCACACTTGTAAAACTACCTAGGAGGAGATTCCCTACCAAGGAGGAGAACAAGCATGAGATCCTCACGATGTCTGAAGGCACAACCAGCACCACACAGTTTTCCCCACACACCGTCCCACCCAGGGACTCTGGGGACAGGGGTCCCTGCACCTCTTCCCAGCACACCTGTGAGAACAGCCCCACCGCTTGCCACCCAGAGCAAGGGGAAGTCACAGCTCTATCTTCTCTTTACTCACACTTACTGGAGTGTTCATGCTGGCATGGCTCTCCTTTGTTAGGCTGTCATTAAGGGGGCTTTATACCACAGCTGTGTTAAAACTAAATAGTCTCACAAAAAAACCTGGAAAACTAAGCCAAGTTGGGCAAGTACCCCAACAGGGAACTCAGAAAGCTGACTCTGGAGCTATGTTTTTAAACACCCTCTAGTCTTTTTTTTTTTTTTTTTTTTTTTTAATCCAGTTATTTATTTAGCCAACAGAATTCACCTTGGGCTACATTCACAAGAGAACACCATTATCTTTAATCTTTCATGTATGTCATTATGAGAACAGAACAGAAAACAACTGAGTTAAGGAGGCAATTGCATGAGGTTTGTGCCTAAACAATGGAGAGCTTCAAATCCATCATGATGGGGATATCATGCACTTTTGAGAGTGTAATTTTTCTAGTTTCCAGGTAACTAGGTAGAAATAATAACATATATTTCTAAAAGGATAGGAATGATGATTTTGTAGTCAATGGAACCACCAAAAGACTGAGCAATCTAAGCCACATGGGAAAGCTAAAACGTTTCCCAAAATATTTCCTTTAAAACTGTCTCCTAACAGATACTAAAAGAAAAAAACATAAGCATAGTAAGAGGGATTAAAAAGATCAGATTCATGCAGAAATGAATGCAGAAGCACTGGGAATAAGTTCTGGGGAGAAAACCAGTAATTTCAGCAACGCAGTTGTACATGCATTGCGAAGATGACTAATGTCACTAGTAACTCAAAGGGACACGCAAATTTAATCCCATATTATAATGCACAGCTCAAATGGCTGCATTTGAAGACGGGTCAGCAGTTCAGCCATAAATTTGTGTTACAGAGCAGGCCACCATGCTTGCTCTTTGTCTCGGGCTTTTCCCAGAAAACGGCTTTGTGAGCTCCTGAAATGGTGGGCGAATGCCACCTCCGCTGTACCACTGCGGCGTGAGGAGCAGGAGCTGCCCACCCCGACGCTGCAGCCACTCCCAGCCCCTGTCACCCACCTCCTTTTGGGGGAAGCCTGAGAGAAGAGGGAGATGGGGGGGCCACTTCTCCAAAGCAGATACCGGCTCTCCCCACACCCCCCGTGCCAGAGGGGAACTGAATCCCTCGTCCTTCACAGAGCCATCTTCTGATCACCTGATTCCTCCACACTGGTGACAACACATTTCCACGGTCACCAGAGGAACTGGCTAAAAGAAGATGAATGATATGGAAACATGAAATTTCAAGCTGTTTTAAAATCACAGCATTGGCTGTGGCCTCACAGCCAAGCGACACTTACCTGTCTCGCCACACTCTGGTCTATGGTTCTCCTGCCACCCACTAACCTCCGAGCGGTCATACCAGGATGCACAGGTCCATTTTCCAAATGATAAAAACTCAGAAAACTAAATTACTACTGTTGCAAACAGGTATCTTAGTCCTGATTTTATCACATAGCAAAAGACAAGCTGAGTTCCAAGAACCCAATTTAATATTCAAAACATCATTCTCAGTCAGAAGATGCTCTTCAGATCAGTGACTCACCTTGGAAAAACATCTGAATGGAAATTCTACTTCTACGCTTTTATTACATTAGTTAACAGCAAGAAACCCCCATACCAGCAGGACAGCACACACAAAGCACTCATTCAAGCACCAAGTGTCTCAAAGGGCCTAAAACTGGAAGCTAATCACTTTGCTACGGTGCCTGTTTGGGGCAACAAGCAGCTTTGCATGGAAGATGAAACCCTTTTTCTACAGCCTTGTAATTTTGAGTGCACGCACCCCTAAAGCTCCCTCACAAAACTCATTGAGGCAGGTTGCTAAATTGATAACAAGATATATTTCGAAGCCTACAATGAAATATTAAGTATACATACATTTTAAGACATAAGATCTCTTAAGAACTAGATAAATACAAGGTGCTGAGGGATGCTTAAAGGTTTCACTCCCCTATAAAAAATTCACTTTGAATTCTAATCCAAAATTCATCTTCTGTTCAAAATATCTTAGATTTCTATGCAAAGAATGTATGATACCCAAAAGGAAGAAAAAATAAAAATAGCTAACAGCCAAGCAGTGCTTTTATTGCCTTTTTTTAATCTACTAGTTCCAAACCAGATGCACTCAGTACAGAATTCTGATTAGGAAAAAAATGGCTGTTGAATTTTTATTACTACCTCCCTTAAGGACCAAAAGCGGTAACCCTAGGCATTTAGTGTGTACTATGAATAACAATACATATGAGCACATAAAAAGCTTGTTATCTCTGTTTATGGAATGTTTTTACCATGTTGATACATTTAGGGGAAGAAGTTGGGAAGTATGGTGAGGGGGAGGAGAGAAAGCTATCAAAAAACCAAATGCCATTAAATAATACATATTTGGAAAGGAACAAGCTGCACAGTACAAAATTTGAATGAACCTTGTCTCTTCATTACCGCCCTGCAGCTCCCATGTAGTCAGTGGAGCCTCATTTAATGCTTATGCTAAAAGCTTTCATCTACATACATCTCACCCATTGATACAAATGCAATTCATATTTAACCCTGATAAATAACCACTCATTACATTATAGGAACGTTCTGCGTACATACATTTTCTTCTTTTATAAGTGATGTAAACACAGAGAAGTCCTTCTGGATGTTTCAAAACAGAGCAGTGGATTCAAAGAAGCATCTTCTCCCCCTGTCGCCTCAGATCATAATTCATAACCACCTGGCCAGATATCCAAAGGGTTTCCACCACATACCTCCCTGTCACAGAACCACTTCCCCCGTGTGTTACTCCATCCCACAGCTAGAAAAAAAAACCCACACAGAACCACACTAACTGCAGCTAAGCAATGCAGGGCTTTCTCCTTCAAAAATCAGCTTACAAACTCTCCAAAAAAAATGTGAGGAAGTCATCAGAATAAAATTATACAAACCATCCATTTATGCCACTGGCAAGTTTTTCTTCTGGTATTTAGGTAAGTCCAACAAATGAATTTTTAAAATAGTTGTCCTATTGAATCTTTCAGTTCTGAAAATTCACAGGGATCAGATCTGAGTTACACTGACTCTGGAGCCAGCAGCATGTGAAAGGGCACCCCAGAAAATAATGGAGGGGGATTGAGACAACTCCACACATCCTCAGCTGTCAAATGTGCCTGTAAAAAGAAAAAGAGGACATGGCCAGAGGACACCGTGTTTCTGCTCTACTCAGGGCAATAGGTGCAGTCTGCTCCAATTTATACTAAATGGGTTGATTCAAAGCCCAAAAAGGGGCCAAAAATGTGTACTAGTTTTTGTTCTTCTGTGCTAAAAGGAAGAACAACTGATAAAGACTTCAGCTCTGCTGTCACCTACTCTGGACCTTCACCGAGCGCCTTGTTGTCTTCTCCCATTGAGATCTGCCTAGGTTTCCCCAGGTTGGTGCCTTGGGAAACGAGATGCAACAGCAAGCACGATGGAAAAGAAATTCAGTCTCTTTTGCTCCTGGTTGTGGGATTCTGTCTCCAACCATTTGATTTTCTTCCTCCTTTTCCAGGCTCAAGGAAGAGGACAAACAGACAAACACCCTGACAGCTGTCGGGTGTTAAGTAACTAGAAGAGCCACATTAACGGGCCATGCCTGGGGGGAAGATGGGGACACATGGGAGCCTGACAGACAGTTCAGAGGAAAAGAATTTGCACTAGAGCATCCCACCAGCACAGATGCATTGCTGTAGCCCAAACCAGAGCTCAGCTGTGTCATTTACCCTACGAGGTCCCAGCTGTCAACCTGGCCTGGCATCAGGGCAGCCCACAGCGCCAATGCCCTTAGCCAGCTGCCGGGCTCAATGTACAATTCCCTCTTTTTTTAATGAGATTAGTGTTCATGAGATGTGCTAGCTCGACGGGCATGCCGATTTAAGTCCTCTGTTTATTCAGGCTGCAGCAGATACAGCGGTCACTTTTAAAAAGACGTAATTTGAAAAGATACCATGAATTCACCAGAGCTCCTGCAGTTAGTCATTAATCACAGGAAGAAGAGGGGTTTCTTGTGGATGCGTTGAGAACAGAGCACTGGAAGGGATGAATCTTTAAATTGTGGCAAGTGTACAAACTTAGCAACCTACCTCCTTGAGACTAGCGTGAAGGATCTACTTGCACAACAAAAAACCAACAGATGATGCCGGCTTCCTATCCATTTCAGTCATCAGACACATCTGCTGTGGTTGCCACCAAAATTGTTAAAAAAGAAGGGGGAGGTATGTAAAATGCTGGGGAGTGGGGAGGGGAAATAACGCAGAGGTATTGCCATAAGGATGGATTAGAAAAATTACTTTTAGTTTATTTAAAAACAAAAACAAAACAACAAAACGATGAAGTTCAAGTTGAAACGGGAAAAGTCTTGTGTTCGCTATAGAGATGTAAAGCATTATTGCCATGAATAAGCAATTCTTTGTTTAGAACGCGTTTTTAAGCAGAAGGGTGAAAATTTGAGTTAGTCCGTTTCGCAGAGACTTTTCACAGCACAAAGCTGTTAAAACGGTAACACACCATCGGCTTCCCTGGCTGGGAAGCGACAGATTCGCCTGAGCGCATTGTATCAGCGATGCGCAGCTGACGGTCCCTCACAGCACACAGCGGGGCCATTACCGTGCGATGTCACCATGTACCATTAAAAGGTCTTTAATCTGCAGATCGCCCCCACCACACGCTGCTCATGCCGGGGATCTGCTGAGGGACAGCCCAGGGCGCTGCGATCCCCTCCAGCCTCCGGGGCCGCCTGAAAAGCCCGGCTCCCCGTCACTCAATCGCTGCCGCTCCATTAATGTATCTGGGTCAGAAAAATGGTTTACGGCAGCCTCCGCCGGGTTACGAAACGCAGCGCAGCGGCGGTACCG